>NW_026988431.1:61785000-61905732 GCF_030222135.1 Aotus nancymaae
CAGCAGTCTGCAAACACTTTCTGTGCAGAAGCTCAAAACAGGCAGTTTCAGCCCAATACCGGCATATAGAAGAAACAGCCGTAAGGACAGGAATATCTGCTTCTAAAACCAAAACTTAGCTATCTAACTCAGTGGTTGTCAATGTGTGCACTCAACTTCCAGAAGTAAACTCGTGTGTGGATTCAGCAGTCTGCAAACACATTATGTGCGGAAGCTCAAAACAGGCGTTTCCAGTCCAATACCGGCATATAGAAGAAACAGGAGTAAGGACAGGAATATCTGCTTCTAGAACCAAAACGTAGCTCTCTAACTGAGTGGTTGTCAATGTGTGCACTCAACTTCCAGAGTTAAACGCGTGTGTGGATTCAGCAGTCTGGAAACACTTTCTGTGCAGTAGCTCAAAACAGGCGTTTCCAGCCCAATACCGGCATATAGAAGAAACAGCAGTAAGGACAGGAATATCTGCTTCTAAAACGAAAACTTAGCTATCTAACTGAATGGTTGTCAATATGTGCACTAAACTTCCAGAGATAAACTCGTGTGTGGATTCAGCAGTCTGTGAACACTTTCTGTGCAGAAGCTCACAAGAATTGTTTCCAGCCTAATACCGGCATATAGAAGAAACAGAAGTAAGGACAGGAATATCTCCTTCTGAAACCAAAACACAGCTATCTAAATGAATGGTTGTCAATGTGTGCATTCAACCTCCATATTTAAACTCGTGTTTGGATTCCGCAGTCTGCAAACTCTTTCTGTGCAGGAGCTTAAAACCGGCGTTTCCAGTCCAATACCGGCACATTGTAGAAACAGCAGTAAGAAGAGCAATATCTGCTTCAAAAAGCAAAACGCAGTTATCTAACTGAATGGTTGTCAATGTGTGCACTGAACTTCCAGAGTTAATCTCGTGTCTGGATTCAGCAGTCTGCTAACACTTTCTGTGCAGAAGCTCAAAACAGGCGTTTCCAGCCCAATACCGGCATATGGAAAGAACAGCAGTAAGGACAAGAATATCTGCTTCTAAAACCAAAACGCAGGTACCTAACTGAATGGTTGTCAATGTGTGCACTCATCCTCCAGATTAAAACTCGTGTATGGATTCAGCAGTCTGCAAAAACTTTCTGTGCAGAAGCTCAAAACATGCGTTTGCAGCCCAAAACCGGTATATAGGAGAAACAGCAGTAAGGACAGGAATACGTGCTTCTAAAACCAAAACGGAGCTATCTAACTGAATGGTTGTCAATGTGTGCACTCAACTTCCAGAGTTAAACTCGTGTGTGGATTCAGCAGTCTCCAAACACTTTCTGTGCAAAAGCTCAAAACAGGCGTTTCCAGCCCAATACCGGCATATTTAAGGAACAGCAGTAAGGACAAGAATATCTGCTTCTAAAACCAAAATGCAGGTGCCTAACTGAATGGCTGTCAATGTGTGCACTCAGCCTCCAGATTAAAACTCGTGTATGGATTCAGCAGTCTGCAAACACTTTCTGTGCAGAAGCTCAAAACAGGCGTTTCCAGCCTAATTCCGTCATGTAGAAGAAACAGCAGTAAGGACAGGAATATCTGCTTCTAAAACCAAAACGCAGGTATCTAACTGAATGGTTGTCAATGTGTGCACTCATCCTCCAGATTAAAACTCGTGTCTGGATTCAGCAGTCTGCTAACACTTTCTGTGCAGAAGCTCAAAACAGGCATTTCCAGCCCAATACTGGCATATGGAAGGAACAGCAGTAAGGACAAGAATATCTGCTTCTAAAACCAAAACGCAGCTATCTAACTGAATGGTTGTCAATGTGTGCACTTAGCCTCCAGAGTTAAACTTGTGTATGGATTCAGCAGTTAACTAACACTTTCTGTGCAGAAGCTCAAAACTGGCGTTACAGCCCAATACCCGCCTACAGAAGAAACAGCAGTAAGAAGACTAATATCTGCTTCTAATACCAAAACACAGCTATGTAACTGAATGGTTGTCAATGTGTGCACCCAACTTCCAGAGTAAAACTCCTGTGTGGATTCATTAGTCTGCATACACTTTCTGTGCACAAGCTCAAATCAGGCGTTTCCAGCCCAATACCGGCATACAGAAGAAACAGCAGTAAGGACAGGAATATCTGCTTCTAAAACCAAAACGCAGCTATCTAACTGAGTGGTTGTCAATGTGTGCACTCAACTTCCAGAGTTAAACTCGAGTGTGGATTCAGCAGTCTTCAAACACTTTCTGTGCAGAAGCTCAAAAGAGGCGTTTCCAGCCCAGTACCGGCATACAGAAGGAGCAGCAGTAAGGACAAGAATATCTGCTTCTAAAACCAAAATGCAGCGATCTAACTGAATGGTTGTCAATGTGTGCACTCAACTTCCAGAGATAAACCCGTGTGTGGATTCAGCAGTCTGCAAACACTTTCTGTGCTGAAGCTCAAAACAGGCGTTTCCAGCCCAATACCGGCATAGAAAAGAAACAGCAGTAAGGACAGGAATATCTGCTTCTAAAACCAAAACGCAGCGAACTAACTGAATGGTGGTCAATGTGTGCACTTGACCTCCAGAATTCAACTCATGTGTGGATTCAGCAGTCTGCAAACACTTTTTGTGCAGTAGCTCAAAACTGGCGTTTCCAGGCAATTCTGGCTTAGAGAAGAAACAGCAGTAAGGACAGGAATATCTGCTTCTAAAACCAAAACGTAGCAATCTAATTGAATGATTGTCAATGTGTTCACTCAGCTTCCAGAGTTAAACTCGTGTGTGGATTCAGCAGTCTTCAGACACTTTCTGTGTAGAAGCTCAAAACAGGTGTTTCCAGCACAATATCGGCATATAGAAGAAACAGCAGTAAGAAGAGCAATATCTGCTTCTAAAAGCAAAACGCAGCTATCTAACTGAATGGCTGTCAATATGTGCACTCAACTTCCAGAGTTAAACGCGTATTTGGATTCAGCAGTCTGCAAACAATTTCTGTGCAGAAGTTCAAAAGAGGCGTTTCCAGCCCAATACCGGCATATAGAAAAAACAGCAGTCAGGACAGGAATATCTACTTCTAAAACCAAAACGTAGCGAACTAACTGAATGGTTGTCAATGTCTGCACTCAACTTCCAGAGGTAAACTCGTGTGTGGATTCAGCAGTCGGCAAACACTTTCTGTGGAGAAGCTCAAAACAGGCGTTTCCAGCCCAATACCGTCATATAGAAGAAACAGCAGTAAGGACAGGAAGATCTGCTAATAAAACCAAAACGCAGCTATCTAACTGAATGGTTGTCAGTAAGGAGAGGAAGATCTGCTAATAAAACCAAAACGCAGCTATCTAACTGAATGGTTGTCAATATTTGCACTCAACTTCCTGAGTTAAACTCGTGTGGGGATTCAGCAGTCTGCAAACACTTTCTGTGCAGAAGCTCAAAACAGGCGTTTCGAGCCCAATACCGGCATATAGAAGAAACAGCAGTAAGGACAGGAATATTTGCTTCTAAAACCAAAACCCAGCTATCTAAATGAATGGTTGTTAGTGTGTGCAATCAGCTTCCAGAGTAAAACTCGTGTATGGATTCTGCAATCTGCAAACACTTTCTGTGCGGAAACTCAAAACAGGCTTTTCCAGCCCAATACCGCCGTATAGGAGAAACAGCAGTAAGGACAGGAATATCTGCTTCTAAAACCAAAATTCAGCTATCTAACTGAATGGTTGTCAAAGTGTCCACTCAACTTCCAAAGTTAAACTCGTGTGTGGATTCAGCAGTCTGCAAACACTTTCGGTGCAGAAGCTGAAAACAGGTGTTTCCAGCCCAAAACCGGGCTATAGAAGAAACAGCAGTAAGAAGACAAATATCTGCCTCTAAAACCAAAACTCAGCTATCTAACTGAATGGTTGTCAATGAGTGCGCTCATCTTCCAGTGTTAAACTCGTGTGTGGATTCAGCAGTCTGCAAACACTTTCTGTGCAGAAGCTCGAAACAGGCATTTCCAGCCTAATACCAGCATATGGAAGGAACAGCAGTAAGGACAAGAATATCGCCTTCTAAAATCAAAATGCAGGTATCTAACTGAAAGGTTGTCAATGTGTGCACTCAACATCCAGAGTTAAACTCGTGTGTGGATTCAGCAGTCTGCAAACACTTTCTGTGCAGAAGCTCAAAACAGGTGTTTCCAGCCGAATACCGTCATGTAGAAGAAACAGCAGTAAGAAGAGAAATATCTGCCTCTAAAACCAAATCGCAGCTAACTAACTTAATGGTTGTCAATGTGTGCATTCAACTAACAGAGTTAAAATCAGGTGTGGATTCAGCAGTTTGCAAACACTTTCTGTGCAGAATCCCAAAACAGGAAATTCCAGCCCAATGCAGGCATATGTAAGAAGCAGCAGTAAGACTTCGTCTAAAACTCAGGAGAAACGTTTCCTTGTAACTGCTCTGCTTTGAGTTCGTTCACCTAAGAGAGTTGAATCTATGTTTTGATTCAGCAAGTTAGAAGCACGTTTCTTCTAAGAGCTGCGTTGGGATATACCCGAGTGAATGGGACCATAGGCTGTACAGAGAAATATCTGCTTCTAAAACCAAAATGGAGCTTACTAACTGAATGGTTGTCAATGTGTGCATTCAACTGACACAGTTAAAGTCATGTGTGGATTCAACAGTTTGCAAACCCTTTCTCTTCAGAATCCCAAATCAGACCTTTCTAGCCCTACACCAGCGTATTGTAAGAAACAGCAGTAAGACTTCATCTAAAACTCAGGAGAAACGTTTCCTTGAAACTGCTCTGCTGTTCATTCGTTCACCTAAGAGAGTCGAATCCATGTTTAGATTCA
Organism: Aotus nancymaae; assembly: GCF_030222135.1. Lineage (NCBI taxonomy): Eukaryota > Metazoa > Chordata > Mammalia > Primates > Aotidae > Aotus > Aotus nancymaae. The sequence continues at coordinate 61,789,791 of NW_026988431.1, forward strand.
GCGAGTTAGAAACACGTTTCTTCTCGGAGCTGCATTGGGATATTCCCGAGTGATTGGGACCATAAGCTGTACAGAGAAATATCTGCTTCTAAAATCAAAACGGAGCTAATGAACTACATGGTTGTCAGTATGTTCTTTCAACTGACACAGTTGAACTCATGTGTGGTTTAAGCAGTGTGCAACCCCTTTCTTGGAAGAATAAAGAGACAGGCATTTCCAGCCCAGTACAGGCAAAGGTAAGAAGCAGCAGTAAGACTTCGTCTAAAACTAAGAAGGAACGTTTCCTTTAAAATGCTCTGCTGTGCCTTCATTCTCCTAAGAGACTTGAATCTATGTTGGATTCAGCGAGTTAGGAACACGTTTCTTCTAGGAGCTCCGTTGGGATATTCCCGAGTGAATGGGACCATAGGCTGAACAGAGAAATATCTGCTTCTAAAACCAAAACGGAGCTATCTAACAGAATGGTTGTCAATGTGTGCATTCAACTGACAGAATTAAACTCATGTGTGGATTCTGCAGTTTGCAAACCCTTTCTGTGCAGAATCCCAAGACAGGCATTTCTAGCCCTATACAGGCATATGTAAGAAGCAGCAGTAAGACTTCGTCTAAAACTCAGAAGGAACGTTTCCTTTAAAGTGCTCTGCTGTGCCTTCGATCACCTAAGAGAGTTGAATCTATGTTTTGATTCAGCAAGTTAGAAGCACGTTTCTTCTAAGAGCTGCATTGGGATATTCCCGAGTGAATGGGACCATAGGCTGTACAGAGAAATATCTGCTTCCAGAACCAAAACGGAGATGTCTAACTGAATGGTTGTCAATGTGTGCATTCAACTGACAGAGTTATACTCATGTGTGGAGTCAGCAGTTGGCAATCCCTTTCTGTGCAGAATCCCAAAACTGGCATTTGTAGCCCAATACAGGCATATTTAAGAAGCAGCAGTAAGACGTCGTCTAAAACTCAGGAGAAACGATTCCTTGAAACTGCTCTGCTGTGCGTTCGTTCATCTAAGAGAGTTGAATCTATGTTTAGATTCAGCGAGTTAGAAACACTTTTCTTCTAGGAACTGCGTTGGGATATTCCCGAGTGAATGGGACCATAGGCTGTAAAGACAAATATGTGCTTCTAAAACCAAAACGGAGCTATCTAACTGAATGGTTGTCAATGTGTGCATTCAACTGACAGAGTTAAAGTCATGTGTGGATTCAACAGTTTGCAAACCCTTTCTCTTCAGAATCCCAAATCAGGCCTTTCTAGCCCTACACCAGCATTTGTAAGAAGCAGCAGTAAGACTTCGTCTAAAACTCAGGAGAAACGTTTCCTTGAAACTGCTCTGCTGTGCGTTCGTTCACCTAAGAGAGTCGAATCCATGTTTAGATTCAGCGAGTTAGAAACACGTTTCTTCTGGGAGCTGCATTGGGATATTCCCGAGTGATTTTGACCATAGGCTGTACAGAGAAATATCCGCTTCTAAAACCAAAACGGAGCTCTTTAACTGCATGGTTGTCTGTATGTTCTTTCAACTGACACAGTTCAACTCATGTGTGGATTCAGCAGTTTGCAAACCCTTTATTGGCAGAATAAAGAGACAGGCATTTCCAGCCCAGTACAAACATAGGTAAGAAGCAGCAGTAAGAAATCGTCAAAAACTCAGAAGGAACATTTCCTTTAAAATGCTCTGCTAAGCCTTCGTTCTCCTAGGAGACTTGAATCTATGTTTGATTCAGCGAGTTAGAAACACGTTTCTTCTAGGAGCTGCATTGGGATATTCCTGAGTGAATGGGACCATAGGCTGTACAGAGAAATATCTGCTTCCAGAACTAAAACGGAGATGTCTAACTGAATGGTTGTCAATGTGTGCATTCAACTGACAGAGTTATACTCATGTGTGGAGTCAGCAGTTGGCAATCCCTTTCTGTGCAGAATACCAAACCTGGGATTTCCAGCCCAATACAGGCATATGTAAGAAGCAGCAGTAAGACATCGTCTAAAACTCAGGAGAAACGTTTCCTTGAAACTGCTCTGCTGTGCGTTCGTTCGTCTAAGAGAGTTGAATCTTTATTTAGATTCAGCGAGTTAGAAACGTTTCTTCTAGGAGCTGCATTGCGATATTCCCGAGTGAATGGGACCGTAGGATGCACAGAGAAATATCTGCTTCTAAAACCAAAACACAGCTAAATAACTGAATGGTTGTCAATGTGTGCATTCAACTGAGAGAGTTAAACTCATGTGTGGATTCAGCAGTTTGCAAACCCTTTCTGTGCAGAATCTCAAAACAGGCATTTCCAGCCCTATACAGGCATATGTAAGAAGCAGCAGTAAGATATCGTCTAAAACTCACAAGGAACGTTTCCTTCAAAATGCTCTGCTGTGCCTTCGTTCACCTAAGAGAGTTGAATCTATGTTTTGATTCAGTGTGTTAGAAACACGTTTGTTCTAGGAGCTGCACTGGGATATTCCCGAGTGAATGGGACCATAGGCTGTACAGAGAAATATCTGCTTCTAAAACCAAAACGGAGCTATCTAACTGAATGGCTGTCAATGTGTGCATTCAACTAACAGAGTTAAACTCAGGTGTGGATTCAGCAGTTTGCAAACCCTTTCCGTGCAAAATCCCAAAACAGGCATTTCCAGTCAAATACAGGCACATGCTGGAAGCTGCAGTAATACTTCGTCTAAAACTCAGGGGAGACGTTTCCGTGAAACTGCTCTGCTGTGCCTTTGTTCACCTACGACTGTTGAATCTATCTTTAGATTCAGCAAGTTAGAAACACGTTTCTTCTAGAAGCTGCGTTGGGATATTCCCGAGAGAATGGGACCATTATCTGTACAGAGAAATATCTCCTTCTCAAACAAAAACGGAGCTATCTACCTGAATGGTTGTAAATATGTGCATGTAGCTGACAGAGGTAAACTCATGTGTGAATTCAACAGTTTGCAAACACTTTCTGTGCAAAATCCCAAAACTGGCATTTCCAGCCCAATACCGGCATATGTAAGAAACAGCAGTAAGACTTCGTCTAAAACTCAGGAGAAACGATTCCTTGAAACTGCTCTGCTGTGCGTTCATTCACCGAAGAGAGTTGAATCTATGTTTAGATTCAGTGAGTTAGAAACTGGTTTCTTCTAGGAGCTGCGTTGGGATATTCCCGAGAGAATGGGACCATAGGCTGTACAGAGAAATATCTGCTTCTAAAAGCAAAACGGAGCTATCTGACTGAATGGTTGTCAATGTGTACATTCACCTGACAGAGTTAAACTCATGTGTGGATTCAGCAGTTTGCAAACGCTTTCTGTGCAGAATCCCAAAACTGGCATTTCCAGCCCATTATGGGCATATGTAAGAAACAGCAGTAAGACTTCATCTGAATCTCAGGAAAAGCGTTTCCTTGAAACTGCTCTGCTGTGCGTTCGTTCAACTAAGAGAGTTGAATCTATGTTTAGATTCATCGTGTAAGAAACACGTTTCTTCTAGCAGCTCCCATGGGATATTCCCAATTGAATGGGACCATAGGCTGTACAGAGAAATATCTGCTTCTAAAACCAAAACGGAGCTATCTAACTGAATGGTTGTCAATGTGTGCATTCAACTGACAGAGGTAAACTCATGTGTGGATTCAGCAGTTTGCAAACCCTTTTTGTGCAGAATCCCAAAACTGACATTTCCAGCCCATTACGGGCATATGTAAGAAACAGCAGTAAGACTTCGTCTCAAACTCAGGAGAAAAGTTTCCTTCAAACTGCTCTGCTGTGCGTTCGTTAAACTAAGAGACTTGAATCTATGTTTAGATTCAGGGAGTGAGAAACCCGTTTCTTCTAGCAGCTGCCATGGGATATTCCCAATTGATTGGGACCATAGGCTGTACAGAGAAATATCTGCTTCTAAATCGAAAACGGAGCTATCTAACTGAATGGTTGTCAATTTCTCCATTCAACTGACAGGGCTAAGCTCAGGTGTGGATTCAGCAGTTTTCAAACCCTTTCAGTGCAGAATCCCAAAACTGGTATTTCCAGCGTAATGCCAGCATATGTAACAAACAGCAGTAAGACATCATCTAAAACTCAGGAGAAACGTTTCCTTGAAACTGCTCTGCTGTGCGTTCGTTCACATAAGATAGTTGAATCTATGTTTAGATTCAGCGAGTTAGAAACAGGTTTCTTCTAGTAGCTGCGTTGGGGTATTCCTGAGGGAATGGGACCATAGGCTGTACAGAGAAATATCTGCTTCTAAAACCGAAACGGAGCTATCTAACTGAATTGTTGTCGATGTTTGCATTCAACTGACAGAGCTAAACTCATGTGTGGATTCAGGAGTTTGCAAACTCTTTCTATTGAGAGTCCCAAATCAGGCATTTCCAGTCAAACACCTGCATATGTAACAAACAGCAGTAAGACTTCCTCTAAAACTCAGGAGAATCGTTTCCTTCAATCTGCTCTATTGTGCGTTCGTTCACCTAAGAGAGTTGAATCTATGTTTAGATTCAGCGAGTTAGAAACACGTTTCTTCTAGGAGCTGCATTGGGATATTCCTGAGTGAATGGGACCATAGGCTGTACAGAGAAATATCTGCTTCTAAAACCAAAACGGATCTATCTAACTGAATGGTTGATAATGTGTGCATTCAACTGACAGAGATAAACTCATGTGTGGAATCAGCAGTTTGCAAACCATTTCTTTGCAGAATCCCAAATCAGGCAGTTCTTGCCCTACACTGGCATATGTAAGAAACAGCAGTAAGACATCGTCTGAAACTCAGGAGAAACGTTTCCTTCAAACTGATCTTCTGTGCGTTTGTTCACCTAAGGGAGTTAAATCTATATTTAGATTCAGCGAGTTGGAAACACGTTTCTTCTAGGAGCTGCGTTGCGAAATTCCCGAGTGAATGGGACCATAGGCTGTACAGAGAAATATCTGCTTCTAAACCAAATCGGAGCTATCTAACTGAATGTTTGTTAATGTGTGCATTCAACTGACAGAGATAAACTCATGTGTGGATTCAACAGTTTGCAAACGCTTTCTTTGCAGAATCAAAAAACAGGCATTTCCGGCCCTACACTGGCATATGTAAGAAACAGCAGTAAGACATCGTCTACAACTCAGGAGAAACGTTTCCTTGAAACTGCTCTGCTGTGCGTTCGTTCACATAAGAGAGTTGAATCTATGTTTATATTCAGCGAGTTAGAAACACGTTTCTTCTATTAGCTGCGTCGGGATATTGCCGAGTGAATGGGACCATAGGCTGTGCAGAGAAATATCTGCTTCTAAAACCAAAACGGAGCAATCTAACTGAATGGTTGTCAATGTGTGCATTCAACTGAGAGAGGTAAAGTCAGGTGTGGATTCAGCAGTTTGCAAACCCTTTCTGTGCAGAATCCTAAAACAGGCATTTGCAGCCAAATACAGGCATAAGTAAGAATCAGCAGTATGACATCGTATAAAAGTCACGAGAAACGTTTCCTTGAAACTGCTCTGCTGTGCGTTCGTTCAACTAAGACAGTTGAATCTATGTTTAGATTCAGTGACTTAGAAGCACGTTTCTTCTAGGAGCTGCGTTGAGATATTCCCGAGTGAATGGGACCACAGGATGTACAGAGAAATATCTGCTTATAAAACCAAAACGGAGCTATCTAACTGAATGGTTGTCAATGTGTGCATTCCACTGACAGAGACAAACAAATGTGTGGATTCAGCAGCTTGCAAACACTTTGTTTTCAGAATCTCAAACCTGGCATTTCTATACCTACACCAGCGTATGTAAGAAACAGCAGTAAGACATCGTCTAAAACTCAGGAGAAACGTTTTCTTGAAACTGCTCTTCTGTGCGTTCGTTCAACTAAGAGAGTTGAATCTATGCTTAGATTCCGTGAGTTAGAAACACGTTTCTTCTAGGAGCTGCATTGGAATATTCCCGAGTGAATGAGACCATAGCCTGTACAGACAAAGATCTCCTTCTAAAACCAAAACGGAGCTATCTACCTGAATGGTTGTCAATGTGTGCATTCAACTGACAGAGTTAAACTCATGTGTGGATTCAGCAGTTTGGAAACCCTTTCTGTGCAGAAACAAAAAAACAGGCATTTCCAGTCCAATACTGGCATAGGTAAGAAGCAGCAGTAAGACTTCATGTAGAACTCAGGAGACACTTTTCCTTCAAAGTGCTCTGCTGAGCATTGGTTCACCTAAGAGTGTTGAATCTATGTTTAGATTCAGCAAGTTAGAAACACGTTTCTTCTAGGAGCTGCGTTGGGATATTCCCGAGTGAATGGGACCATAGGCTGTACTGAGAAATATCCGCTTCTAAAACCAAAATGGAGCTATCCAACAGAATGATTGTCAATGTGTGCATTCAACTGAAAGAGTTAAAATCATGTATGGCTTCAGCAGTTTGAAACCCCTTTCTGTGCAGAATGCCAAACAAGCATTTCCAGCTCAATACAGGCATATGTAAGAAGCAGCAATAAGACTTCCTCTAAAACTCAGGAGAAACGTTTCCTTGAAACTGCTCTGCTGTGCGTTCATTTACCTAAGACAGTTGAATCTACGTTTAGATTCAGCGAGTTAGAAACCCGTTTCTTCTAGGATCTGCGTTGGGATAATCCCGAGTGAATGGGACCATAGGCTGTACAGAGAAATATCTGCTTCTAAAACCAAAACGGACCTATCTAACTGAAAGGTTGTCAATGTGTGCATTCAACTGACAGAGTGAAACTCATGTGTGGAATCAGCAGTTTACAAACCCTTTCTGTCCAGAAACAAACAAAAAAACAGGCATTTCAGCCCAATACTGGCATAGGTAAGAAGCAGCAGTAAGACTTCGTCTAAAACTCAGGAGAAACGTTTCCTTCAAAATGCTCTGCTGAGCGTTGGTTCACCTAAGAGACTAGAATCTATGTTTAGATTCAGCGAGTTAGAAATACGTTTCTTCCAGGAGCTGCGTTGGGATATTCCCGAGTGAATGGGACCATAGGCTGTACAGAGAAATATCTGCTTCTAAATCCAAAACGGAGCTGTCTATCTGAATGGTTGGCAATGAGTGCATTCAACTGACAGAGTTAAATTCAGGTGTGGTTGCAGCCGTTTGCAAACAATTTGTGTTAAGAATTCCAAATCTGGCATTTGTAGCCCTACACCAGCGAATGGAAGAAACAGCAGTAAGACTTCGTCTAAAATTCAGGAGAAACGTTTCCTTGAAACTGCTCTGCTGTGCGTTCATTCAACAAGGAGAGTTGAATCTATGTTTAGAATCAGCGAGTTAGAAACAAGTTTCTTCTAGGAGATGCGTTGGGATATTCCCGAGTGAATGGGACCATAGGCTGTACAGAGAAATATCTGCTTCTAAAACCAAAACGGAGCTATCTAACAGAATGGTTGTCAATGTGTGCATTCAACTGACAGAGTTAAACTCATGTGTGGAATCAGCAGTTTGCTAACCCTTTCTGTGCAGAAACAAAAAAAAGCAGGCATTTCCAGCCCAATACAGGCATAGGTAAGAAGTAGCAGTAAGACATCATCTGAAACACAGGAGAAACGTTTCCTTTGAACTGCTCTGCTGTGTGTTCGTTCAACTAAGAGAGTTGAATCTATGTTTAGATTCAGCGAGTTGGAAACACGTTTCTTCTAGGAGCTGCGTTGGGATATTCCCGAGTGAATGGGACCATAGGCCGTACAGAGAAATATCTGCTGCTAAAACCAAAATGGAGCTATCTAACTGAATGGTTGTCAACGTGTGCATTCAACTGACAGAGGTAAACTCATGTTTGGATTCAGCAGTTTGCAAACCCTTTCTGTGCAGAATCCCAAACAACCATTTCCAGCACAATGCAGGCATATGAAAGAAGCAGCAGTAAGACTTCATATAAACTCTGGAGAAACGACTCCTTCAAACTGCTCTGCTGTGCGTTCGTTCAACTAAGAGAGTTGAATGTATGTTTAGATTCAGCGAGTTAGAAACACGTTTCTTCTAGGATCTGTGTTGGGATATTCCCGAGTGAACGGGACCATAGGCTGTACAGAGAAATATCTGCTTCTAAAACCAAAACGGAGCTATCTAACTGAATGGTTGTCAATGTGTGCATTCAAGTGACAGAGTTAAACTCATTTGTGGTTTCAGCAGTTTTTATACACTTTGTGTTCAGAATCCCATATCTGGCATTTCTAGCCCTACACCAGCGTATGTAAGAAACTGCAGTAAGACTTCGTCTAAAACTCAGGAGAAAGCTTTCCTTGAAACTGCTCTTCTGTGCATTTGTTCAACTAAGAGAGTTGAATCCACGTTTAGATTCAGCGAGTTAGAAACACGTTTCTTCTAGGATCTGCGTTGGGATATTCCCGAGTGAATGGGACCCTAGGCTGTACAGAGAAATATCTGCTTCTAAAACCATAACGGAGCTATCTAACTGAATGGTTGTCAATGTGTGCATTCAACTGAGGGAGTTAAACTCATGTGTGGAATCAGCAGTTTGCAAACCCTTTCTGTCCAGAAACAATAAAAACAGGCATTTCCAGCCCAATACTGGCATAGGTAAGAAGCAGCAGTAAGACTTTGTATAGAACTCAGGAGACACTTTTCCTTCAAATTGCTCTTCTGAGCATTGGTCCACCTAAGGAAGTTGAATCTATGTTTAAATTCAGCAAGTTAGAAACACGTTTCTTCTAGGAGCTGCGTTGGGATATTCCCGAGTGAATGGGACCATAGGCTGTACGGAGAAATATCTGCTTCTAAAAACAAAACGGAGCTATCTAATAGAATGGTTGTCAATGTGTGCATTCAACTGACAGAGATAAACTCATGAGTGGATTCAGCAGTTTGCAAACCCTTTGTGTTCAGAATCCCCAATCTGGCATTTCTAGCCCTACACCAGCGAATGTAAGAAACAGCAGTGTGACTTCGTCTAAAACTCAGGAGAAAAGTTTCCTTGAAACTGCTCTGCTGTGCGTTCATTCAACTAAGAGAGTTGAATTTATGTTTAGTTTCAGCGAATTAGAAACACGTTTCTTCTAGGAGCTGCGTTGGGGTATTCCCGAGTCAATGGGACCATAGGCTGTACAGAGAAATATCTGCTTCCAAAACCACAACGGAGCTACCTAACTGAATGGTTGTCAATGTGTGCATTCAACTGACAGAATTAAACTCACATGTGGATAAAGCTGTTTGCCAACCCTTTCTGTGCAGAAACAAAAAAAACAGGCATTTCTAGCCCAATACAGGCATAGGTAAGAAGCAGCAGTAAGACGTCTTCTACAACTCAGGTGAAACGTTTCCTTGAAACTGCTCTGCTGTGCGTTCGTTCAACTAAGAGAGTTGAATCTATGTTTAGATTCAGCGATTTAGAAACAAGTTTCTTCTAGGAGCTGCGTTGGGATATTCCCGAGTGAATGGTACCATAGGCTGTACAGAGAAATATCTGCTTCTAAAACCAAAACGGAGCTACCTAACTGAATGGTTGTCAATGCATGCATTCAACTGACAATGTTAAACTCATGTGGGGATTCAGCAGTTTGCAAACCCTTTCTGTGCAGAATCCCAAACCTCCATTTCCAGTTCAATACAGGCATATGTAAGAAGCAGCAGTAAGACTTCATATAAACCCAGGAGAAACGATTCCTTCAAACTGCTCTGCTGTGCGTTCATTCAACTAAGAGAGTTGAATGTATGTTTAGATTCAGCGAGATAGAAACACGTTTCTTCTAGGAGCTGCGTTGGGATATTCCCGAGTGAATGGTACCATAGGCTGTACAGAGAAATATCTGCTTCTAAAACCAAAACGGAGATATCTAACTGAATGGTTGTCAACGTGTGCATTCAACTGACAGAGTGAAACTCATTGTGGATTCAGCAGTTAGCAAACCCTTTGTGTTCAGAATCCCAAATCTGGTATTTCTAGCCCTACACCAGTGTATGTAAGAAACTGCAGTAAGACTTCGTCTAAAACTCAGAAGAAACGTTTCCTTGAAACTGCTGTGCAGTGCGTTCGTTCAACTAAGAGAGTTGAATATATGTTTAGATTCAGTGAGTTAGAAACACGTTTCTTCTAGGAGCTGCGTTGCAATATTCCCGAGTGAATGGGATCATAGGCTGTACAGAGAAATATCTGCTTCTTTAACCAAAACGGAGCTATCTAACTGAATGGTTGGCAATGAGTGCAATCAACTGACAGAGTTAAACTCACGTGTGGATTCAGCAGTTTGCAAAAAATTTGTGTTCAGAATCCCAAATCTGGCATTTGTAGCCGTACACCAGCGTATGTAACAAACAGCAGTAAGACTTCCTCTAAAACTCAGGAGAATCGTTTCCTTCAATCTGCTTTATTGTGCGTTCGTTCACCTAAGAGTGTTGAATCTATGTTTACATTCAGCGAGTTAGAAACACGTTTCTTCTAGGAGCGGCATTGGGATATTCCCGAGTGAATGGGACCATAGGCTGTACTGAGAAATATCTGCTTCTAAAACCAAAATGGAGCTATCCAACAGAATGATTGTCAATGTGTGCATTCAACTGAAAGAGTTAAACTCATGTATGGCTTCAGCAGCTTGAAACCCCTTTCTGTGCAGAATGCCAAACAAGCATTTCCAGCTCAATACAGGCATATGTAAGAAGCAGCAGTAAGACTTCCTCTAAAACTCAGGAGAAACGTTTCCTTGAAACTGCTCTGCTGTGCGTTCGTTCACCTAAGACAGTTGAATCTACGTTTAGATTCAGTGAGTCAGAAACACCTTTCTTCTAGGATCTGCATTGGGATAATCCCGAGTGAATGGGACCATAGGCTGTACAGAGAAATATCTGCTTCTAAAACCGAAACGGACCTATCTAACGGAAAGGTTGTCAATGTGTGCATTCAACAGACAGAGTGAAACTCATGTGTGGAATCAGCAGTTTACAAACACTTTCTGTCCAGAAACAAAAAAAAAAAAACAGTCATTTCAGCCCAATACTGGCATAGGTAAGAAGCAGCAGTAAGTCCTCGTCTAAAACTCAGGAGAAACGTTTCCTTCAAATTGCTCTGCTGAGCGTTGGTTCACCTAAGAGAGTAGAATCTATGTTTAGATTCAGCGAGTTAGAAATACGTTTCTTCCAGGAGCTGCGTTGGGATATTCCCGAGTGAATGGGACCATAGGCTGTACAGAGAAATATCTGCTTCTAAATCCAAAACGGAGCTGTCTATCTGAATGGTTGGCAATGAGTGCATTCAACTGACAGAGTTAAATTCAGGTGTGGTTGCAGCCGTTTGCAAACAATTTGTGTTAAGAATTCCAAATCTGGCATTTGTAGCCCTACACCAGCGAATGGAAGAAACAGCAGTAAGACTTCGTCTAAAATTCAGGAGAAACGTTTCCTTGAAACTGCTCTGCTGTGCGTTCATTCAACAAGGAGAGTTGAATCTATGTTTAGAATCAGCGAGTTAGAAACAAGTTTCTTCTAGGAGATGCGTTGGGATATTCCCGAGTGAATGGGACCATAGGCTGTACAGAGAAATATCTGCTTCTAAAACCAAAACGGAGCTATCTAACAGAATGGTTGTCAATGTGTGCATTCAACTGACAGAGTTAAACTCATGTGTGGAATCAGCAGTTTGCTAACCCTTTCTGTGCAGAAACAAAAAAAAGCAGGCATTTCCAGCCCAATACAGGCATAGGTAAGAAGTAGCAGTAAGACATCATCTGAAACACAGGAGAAACGTTTCCTTTGAACTGCTCTGCTGTGTGTTCGTTCAACTAAGAGAGTTGAATCTATGTTTAGATTCAGCGAGTTGGAAACACGTTTCTTCTAGGAGCTGCGTTGGGATATTCCCGAGTGAATGGGACCATAGGCCGTACAGAGAAATATCTGCTGCTAAAACCAAAATGGAGCTATCTAACTGAATGGTTGTCAACGTGTGCATTCAACTGACAGAGGTAAACTCATGTTTGGATTCAGCAGTTTGCAAACCCTTTCTGTGCAGAATCCCAAACAACCATTTCCAGCACAATGCAGGCATATGAAAGAAGCAGCAGTAAGACTTCATATAAACTCTGGAGAAACGACTCCTTCAAACTGCTCTGCTGTGCGTTCGTTCAACTAAGAGAGTTGAATGTATGTTTAGATTCAGCGAGTTAGAAACACGTTTCTTCTAGGATCTGTGTTGGGATATTCCCGAGTGAACGGGACCATAGGCTGTACAGAGAAATATCTGCTTCTAAAACCAAAACGGAGCTATCTAACTGAATGGTTGTCAATGTGTGCATTCAAGTGACAGAGTTAAACTCATTTGTGGTTTCAGCAGTTTTTATACACTTTGTGTTCAGAATCCCATATCTGGCATTTCTAGCCCTACACCAGCGTATGTAAGAAACTGCAGTAAGACTTCGTCTAAAACTCAGGAGAAAGCTTTCCTTGAAACTGCTCTTCTGTGCATTTGTTCAACTAAGAGAGTTGAATCCACGTTTAGATTCAGCGAGTTAGAAACACGTTTCTTCTAGGATCTGCGTTGGGATATTCCCGAGTGAATGGGACCCTAGGCTGTACAGAGAAATATCTGCTTCTAAAACCATAACGGAGCTATCTAACTGAATGGTTGTCAATGTGTGCATTCAACTGAGGGAGTTAAACTCATGTGTGGAATCAGCAGTTTGCAAACCCTTTCTGTCCAGAAACAATAAAAACAGGCATTTCCAGCCCAATACTGGCATAGGTAAGAAGCAGCAGTAAGACTTTGTATAGAACTCAGGAGACACTTTTCCTTCAAATTGCTCTTCTGAGCATTGGTCCACCTAAGGAAGTTGAATCTATGTTTAAATTCAGCAAGTTAGAAACACGTTTCTTCTAGGAGCTGCGTTGGGATATTCCCGAGTGAATGGGACCATAGGCTGTACGGAGAAATATCTGCTTCTAAAAACAAAACGGAGCTATCTAATAGAATGGTTGTCAATGTGTGCATTCAACTGACAGAGATAAACTCATGAGTGGATTCAGCAGTTTGCAAACCCTTTGTGTTCAGAATCCCCAATCTGGCATTTCTAGCCCTACACCAGCGAATGTAAGAAACAGCAGTGTGACTTCGTCTAAAACTCAGGAGAAAAGTTTCCTTGAAACTGCTCTGCTGTGCGTTCATTCAACTAAGAGAGTTGAATTTATGTTTAGTTTCAGCGAATTAGAAACACGTTTCTTCTAGGAGCTGCGTTGGGGTATTCCCGAGTCAATGGGACCATAGGCTGTACAGAGAAATATCTGCTTCCAAAACCACAACGGAGCTACCTAACTGAATGGTTGTCAATGTGTGCATTCAACTGACAGAATTAAACTCACATGTGGATAAAGCTGTTTGCCAACCCTTTCTGTGCAGAAACAAAAAAAACAGGCATTTCTAGCCCAATACAGGCATAGGTAAGAAGCAGCAGTAAGACGTCTTCTACAACTCAGGTGAAACGTTTCCTTGAAACTGCTCTGCTGTGCGTTCGTTCAACTAAGAGAGTTGAATCTATGTTTAGATTCAGCGATTTAGAAACAAGTTTCTTCTAGGAGCTGCGTTGGGATATTCCCGAGTGAATGGTACCATAGGCTGTACAGAGAAATATCTGCTTCTAAAACCAAAACGGAGCTACCTAACTGAATGGTTGTCAATGCATGCATTCAACTGACAATGTTAAACTCATGTGGGGATTCAGCAGTTTGCAAACCCTTTCTGTGCAGAATCCCAAACCTCCATTTCCAGTTCAATACAGGCATATGTAAGAAGCAGCAGTAAGACTTCATATAAACCCAGGAGAAACGATTCCTTCAAACTGCTCTGCTGTGCGTTCATTCAACTAAGAGAGTTGAATGTATGTTTAGATTCAGCGAGATAGAAACACGTTTCTTCTAGGAGCTGCGTTGGGATATTCCCGAGTGAATGGTACCATAGGCTGTACAGAGAAATATCTGCTTCTAAAACCAAAACGGAGATATCTAACTGAATGGTTGTCAACGTGTGCATTCAACTGACAGAGTGAAACTCATTGTGGATTCAGCAGTTAGCAAACCCTTTGTGTTCAGAATCCCAAATCTGGTATTTCTAGCCCTACACCAGTGTATGTAAGAAACTGCAGTAAGACTTCGTCTAAAACTCAGAAGAAACGTTTCCTTGAAACTGCTGTGCAGTGCGTTCGTTCAACTAAGAGAGTTGAATATATGTTTAGATTCAGTGAGTTAGAAACACGTTTCTTCTAGGAGCTGCGTTGCAATATTCCCGAGTGAATGGGATCATAGGCTGTACAGAGAAATATCTGCTTCTTTAACCAAAACGGAGCTATCTAACTGAATGGTTGGCAATGAGTGCAATCAACTGACAGAGTTAAACTCACGTGTGGATTCAGCAGTTTGCAAAAAATTTGTGTTCAGAATCCCAAATCTGGCATTTGTAGCCGTACACCAGCGTATGTAACAAACAGCAGTAAGACTTCCTCTAAAACTCAGGAGAATCGTTTCCTTCAATCTGCTTTATTGTGCGTTCGTTCACCTAAGAGTGTTGAATCTATGTTTACATTCAGCGAGTTAGAAACACGTTTCTTCTAGGAGCGGCATTGGGATATTCCCGAGTGAATGGGACCATAGGCTGTACAGAGAAATATCTGCTTCTAAATCCAAAACGGAGCTGTCTATCTGAATGGTTGGCAATGAGTGCATTCAACTGACAGAGTTAAATTCAGGTGTGGATGCAGCCGTTTGCAAACAATTTGTGTTAAGATTTCCAAATCTGGCATTTGTAGCCCTACACCAGCGAATGGAAGAAACAGCAGTAAGACTTCTTCTAAAACTCAGGAGAAATGTTTCCTTGAAACTGCTCTGCTGTGCGTTCATTCAACAAAGAGAGTTGAATCTATGTTTAGAATCAGCGAGTTAGAAACAAGTTTATTCTAGGAGCTGCGTTGGGATATTCCCGAGTGAATGGGACCATAGGCTGTACAGAGAAATATCTGCTTCTAAAACCAAAACGGAGCTATCTAACAGAATGGTTGTCAATGTGTGCATTCAACTGACAGAGTTAAACTCATGTGTGGAATCAGCAGTTTTCTAACCCTTTCTGTGCAGAAACAAAAAAAAAGCAGGCATTTCCAGCCCAATACAGGCATAGGTAAGAAGTAGCAGTAAGACATCATCTGAAACTCAGGAGAAACGTTTCCTTTGAACTACTCTGCTGTGTGTTCATTCAAGTAAGAGAGTTGAATCTATGTTTAGATTCAGCGAGTTGGAAAAACGTTTCTTCTAGGAGCTGCATTGGGATATTCCCAAGTGAATGGGACCATAGGCTGTACAGAGAAATATCTGCTTCTAAAACCAAAATGCAGCTATCTAACTGAATGGTTGTCAACACGTGCATTCAACTGACAGAGGTAAACTCATGTTTGGATTCAGCAGTTTGCAAACCCTTTCTGTGCAGAATCCCAAACAACCATTTCCAGCACAATGCAGGCATATGTAAGAAGCAGCAGTAAGACTTCATATAAACTCAGGAGAAACGACTCCTTCAAACTGCTCTGCTGTGCGTTCGTTCAACTAAGAGAGTTGAATGTATGTTTAGATTCAGCGAGTTAGAAACACGTTTCTTCTAGGATCTGTGTTGGGATATTCCCGAGTGAACGGGACCATAGGCTGTACAGAGAAATATCTGCTTCTAAAACCAAAACGGAGCTATCTAACTGAATGGTTGTCAATGTGTGCATTCAAGGGACAGAGTTAAACTCAATTGTGGATTCAGCAGTTTGCATACACTTTGTGTTCAGAATCCCATATCTGGCATTTCTAGCCCTACACCAGCGTATGTAAGAAACTGCAGTAAGACTTGGTCTAAAACTCAGGAGAAACGTTTCCTTGAAACTGCTCTTCTCTGCGTTCGTTCAACTAAGAGAGTTGAATCTATGTTTAGATTCAGCGAGTTAGAAACACGTTTCTTCCAGGGGCTGCGTTGCGATATTCCCGAGTGAATTGGACCATAGGCTGTACAGAGAAAGATATGCTTCTAAAACCAAAACGGAGCTATCTAACTGAATGGTTGTCAATGTGTGCATTTAACTGACAGAGTTAAACTCATGTGTGGAATCAGCAGTTTGCAAACCGTTTCTGTCCAGAAACAAAAAAACCCACGAATTTCCAGCCCAATACTGGCATAGGTAAGAAGCAGCAGTAAGACTTTGTATAGAACTCAGGAGACACTTTTCCTTCAAATTGCTCTTCTGAGCGTTGGTTCACCTAAGAAAGTTGAATCTATGTTTAAATTCAGCAAGTTAGTAACACGTGTCTTCTAGGAGCTGAGTTGGGATATTCCCGAGTGAATGGGGCCATAGGTTGTACAGAGAAATATCTGCTTCTTTAACCAAAACGGAGCTATCTAACTGAATGGTTGTCAATGTGTGCATTCAACTCACAGAGTTAAACTCATGTGTGGATTCAGCAGTTTGAAAACCCTTTCTGTGCAGAATCCCAAAAAACTATTTCCAGATCAATACAGCCATATATAAGAAGGAGCAGTAAGATTTCATCTAAAACTCAGGAGAAACGTTTCCTTGAAACTGCTCTGCTGTGCCTTCATTCAACTAAGAGAGGTGAATCTATGTTAAATTCAGCGAGTTAGACACACGTTTCTTCTAGGAGCTGCGTTCGGATATTCCCGAGTGAATGGGACCTTAGGCTGTACAGAGAAATATCTGCTTCTGAAATCAAAACGGACCTTTGTAACAGAATGGTTGTCAATGTGTGCATTCAACTAACAGAGTTGAACTCATGTGTGGATTCAGCAGTTTGCAAACCCTTTCTGTGCAGAATCCCAAATAACCATTTCCAGCTCAATACAGGCATATGTAAGAAGCAGCAGTAAGACTTCATCTAAAACTCCACAGAAACGTTTCCTTGAAACTGTTCTGCTGTGCGTTCGTTCACCTAAGAGAGTTGAATCTATGTTTAGATTCAGCGAGTTAGAAACACGTTTCTTCTAGGATCTGCGTTGGGATATTCCCGAGTGAATGGGACCATAGGCTGTACAGAGAAATATCTGCTTCTAAAACCATAACGGAGCTATCTAACTGAATGGTTGTCAATGTGTGCATTCAACTGACAGAGTTAAACTCATGTGTGGAATCAGCAGTTTGCAAACACTTTCTGTCCAGAAACAATAAAAACAGGCATTTCCAGCCCAATACTGACATAGGTAAGAAGCAGCAGTAAGACTTTGTATAGAACTCAGGAGACACTTTTTCTTCAAATTGCTCTGCCGAGCATTGGTTCACCTAAGGAATTTGAATCTATGTTTAAATTCAGCAAGTTAGAAACACGTTTCTTCTAGGAGCTGCGTTGGCATATTCCCGAGTGAATGGGATCATAGGCTGTACAGAGAAATATCTGCTTCTTTAACCAAAACGGAGGTATCTAACTGAATGGTTGGCAATGAGTGCAATCAACTGACAGAGTTAAATTCACGTGTGGATTCAGCAGTGTGCAAACAATTTGTGTTCAGAATCCCAAATCTGGCATTTGTAGCTGTACACCAGCGTATGTAAGAAACAGCAGTAAGACTTCATCTAAAACTCAGGAGAAACGTTTCCTTGAAACTGTTCTGCTGTGCGTTCGTTCACCTAAGAGAGTTGAATCTATGTTTACATTCAGCGAGTTAGAAACACGTTTCTTCTAGTATCTGCGTTGGGATATTCCCGAGTGAATGGTACCATAGGATGTAGAGAGAAATATCTGCTTCTAAAACCATAACGGAGCTATCTAACTGAATGGTTGTCAATGTGTGCATTCAACTGACAGTGTTAAACTCATGTGTGGAATCAGCAGTTTGCAAACCCTTTCTGTCCAGAACAAAAAAAAACAGGCATTTCCAGCCAAATACTGGCATAGGTAAGAAGTAGCAGTAAGACTTTGTATAGAACTCAGGAGACACTTTTCCTTCAAATTGCTCTTCTGAGCTTTGGTTCACCTAAGGAAATTGAATCTATGTTTAAATTCAGCAAGGTAGAAACACCTTTCTTCTAGGAGCTGCGATGGGATATTCCCAAGTGAATGGAACACAGGCTGTACAGAGAAATATCTGCTTCTAAAACCAAAACGGAACTACCTAACTGAATGGTTGTCAATGCGTGCATTCAACTGACAATGTTAAACTCATGTGGGGATTCATCAGTTTGCAAACCCTTTCTGTGCAGAATCCCAAACAACCATTTCCAGCTTAATACAGGCATATGTAAGAAGCAGCAGTAAGACTACATGTAAACTCAGGAGAAACGATTCCTTCAAACGGCTATGCTGTATGTTCGTCCAACTAAGGGAGTTGAATGTATGTTTAGATTCAGCGAGATAGAAACACGTTTCTTCTAGGATCTGCGTTGGGATATTCCCGAGTGAATGGGACCATGGGCTGTACAGAGAAATATCTGCTTCTAAAACCAAAACGGAGCTATCTAACTGAATGGTTGTCAATGTGTGCATTCAACAGACAGAGTTAAATTCACGTGTGGATTCAGCAGTTTGCAAACAATTTGTGTTCAGAATCCCAAATCTGACATTTGTAGCTGTACACCAGCGTATGAAAGAAACTGCAGTAAGACTTCATCTAAAACTCAGGAGAAACGTTTCCTTGAAACTGCTCTGCTGTGCGTTCATTCAACTAAGAGAATTGAATATATGTTTAGATTCAGTGAGTTAGAAACACGTTTCTTCTAGGAGCTGCGTTGGGATATTCCCAAGTGAATGGGACCATAGGCTGCACAGAGACATATCTGTTTCTAAAACAAAAATGGAGTGCTCTAACAGAATGTTTCTCAATGTGTGCATTCAACTGACAGAGTTAAACTCATGTGTGGAATCAGCAGTTTGCTAACCCTTTCTGTGCAGAAACAAAAAAACAGGCATTTCCAGCCCAATAGAGGCATAGGTAAGAAGCAGCAGTAATACTTCGTCTAAAACTCAGGAGAAACTTTTCCTTCAAATTGCTCTGCTGTGCGTTGGTTCACCTAAGAGAGTTGAATCTATGTTTACATTCAGCGAGTTAGAAACACGTTTCTTCTATGAGCTGCATTGGGATATTCCTTATAGAATGGGACCATGGGCTGTACAGAGAAATATCTGCTTCTAAAACCAAAACGGAGCTATCTAAGTGAATGCTTGTCAATGTGTGCATTCACCTGACAGAGGTAAACTCATTTTTGGATTCAGCAGTTTTCAAACCCTTTCTGTGCAGAATTCCAAAACTGGCACTTCCAACCCAATACTGGCATATGTACGAAACAGCAGTAAGACTTCGTCTAAAACTCAGGAGAAACGTTTCCTTGAAACTGCTCTGCTGTGCGTTCGTTCACCTAAGAGAGTTGAATCTATGATTAGATTCGGTGAGTTAGAAACACGTTTCTTCTAGGAGCTGCGTTGGGATATTCCCGAGTGAATGGGCCCATAGACTGTACAGAGAAATATTTGCTTCTAAAACCAAAATGGAGGTATCTAACTGACTGGTTGTCAATGTGTGCATTGAATTAACAGAGATAAACTCAGGTGTGGATTCAGCAGTTTGCAAACCATTTCTGTGCAGAATCCTAGGGCTGGCATTTCCAGCCCAATACCGGCATATATACGAAACAGCAGTAAGACTTCGTCTAAAACTCAGGAGAAACGTTTCCGTGAAACTGCTCTGCTGTGCGTTCGTTCACCTAAGAGAGTTGAAACTATGTTTAGATTCAGCAAGTTAGAAACACGTTTCTTCTAGGAGCTGCGCTGGGATATTCCCGAGTTAAAGGGACCATAGGTTGTACACAGAAATATTTGCTTCTAAAACCAAAACGGAGCTATCTAACTGAATGATTGTCAATGTGTGCATTCAACTGACAGAGTGAAACTCACCTGTGGATTCAACAGTTTGCAAACACTTTCTGTGCAGCATCCCAAAACTGGCATTTCCAGCTCAATACCGGCATATGTACGAAACAGCAGTAAGACTTCGTCTAAAACTCAGGAGAAGCGTTTCCTTCAAATTGCTCTGCTGAGCGTTGGTTCACCTAAGAGAGTAGAATCTATGTTTAGATTCAGCGAGTTAGAAACACGTTTCTTCTGGGAGCTGCGTTGGGATATTACCGAGTGAATGGAACATTGGCTATACCGCGAAATATCTGCTTCTAAAACCAAAAGGGAGAAATCTAACTGAATGGTTGTCAATGCGTGCATTCAATTGACAGAGTTAAACTGATGTGTGGATTCAGCAGTTTGGAAACCCTATCTGTGCAGAATCCCAAACACCCATTTCCAGCTCAATACAGGCATATGTAAGAAGCAGCAGTAAGACTTCAGATAAACGCAGGAGAACGATTCCTTCAAACTGCTCTGCTGTGGGTTTGTTCAACTAAGAGAGTTGAATGTATGTTTAGATTCAGCGAGTTAGAAACATGCTTCTTCTAGAAGCTGCTTTGGGATATTCCCGAGTGAATGGGACGATAGGCTGTACTGAGAAATATCTGCTTCTAAAACCAAAATGGAGCTATCCAACAGAATGATTGTCAATGTGTGCATTCAACTGACAGAGTTAAACTCATGAATGGCTTCAGCAGTTTGAAACCCCTTTCTGTGCAGAATGCCAAACAAGCATTTCCAGCTCAATACAGGCATATGTAAGAAGCAGCAGTAAGACTTCATCTAAAACTCAGGAGAAACGTTTCCTTGAAACTGCTCTGCTGTGCGTTCATTCACCTAAGACAGTAGAATCTACGTTTAGATTCAGCGAGTTAGAAACACGTTTCTTTTAGCATCTGCGTTGGGATAATCCCGAGTGAATGGGACCATAGGCTGTACAGAGAAATATCTGCTTCTAAAACCAAAATGGAGCTATCTACATGAAAGGTTGTCAAAGTGTGCATTCAACTGACAGAGTGAAACTCATGTGTGGAATCAGCAGTTTGCAAACCCTTTCTGTCCAGAAACAAAATAAAACAGGCATTTCCAGCCCAATACTGGCATAGGTAAGAAGCAGCAGTAAGACTTCGTCTAAAACTCAGGAGAAACGTTTCCTTCAAATTGATCTGCTGAGCGTTGGTTCACCTAAGAGAGTAGAATCTATGTTTAGATTCAGCGAGTTAGAAACACGTTTCTTCCATGAGCTGCGTTGGGATATTCCCGAGTGAATGGGACCATAGGCTGTACAGAGAAATATGTGCTTCTAAATCCAAAACGGAGCTATCTAACTGAATGGTTGTCAATGTGTGCATTCAACAGACAGAGTTAAACTCATGTATGGAATCAGCAGTTTGCAAACCCTTTGTGTTCAGAATCCCAAATCTGGCATTTCAAGCCCTACACCAGCGTATGTAAGAAACACCAGTAAGACTTTGTCTAAAACACAGGAGAAACGTTTCCTTGAAACTGCTCTGCTGTGCGTTCGTTCAACTAAGAGAGTTGAATCTATGCTTAGATTCAGCGAGTTAGAGCCAAGTTTATTCTAGGAGCTGCGTTGGGATATTCCCGAGTCAATGGAACCATAAGCTGTACAGAGAAATATCTGCTTATAAAACCAAAACGGAGCTATCTAAGTGAATGGTTGTCAATGTGTGCATTCAACTGACAGAGTTAAACTCATGTTTGGATTCAGCAGTTTGCAAACCCTTTCAGTGCACAATCCCAAAACTGGCATTTCCAGCCTAATACCGGCATATGTACGAAACAGCAGTAAGACTTCGTCTAAAACTCAGGAGAAACGTTTCCGTGAAACTGCTCTGCTGTGCGTTCGTTCACCTAAGAGAGTTGAATCTATGTTTAGTTTCAGCGAATTAGAAACACGTTTCTTCTAGGAGCTGCCCTGGCATATTCCCGAGTGAATGGGACCATAGGTTGAACACAGAAATATTTGCTTCTAAAACCAAAACGGAGCTATCTAAGTGAATGGTTGTCAATGTGTGCATTCAACTGACAGAGTTAAACTCATGTGTGGATTCAGCAGTTTGCAAACACTTTCTGTGCAGAATACCAAAACTGGCATTTCCAGCCCAATACTGGCATATGTACGGAACAGCAGTAAGGCTTCGTCTATAACTTAGGAGAAACGTTTCCTTCAAATTGCTCTTCTGTGCGTTCGTTCAACTAAGAGAGTTGAATCTATGTTTAGATTAAGTGAGTTAGAAACACGTTTCTTCTAGGAGCTGCGTTGGGATATTCCCGAGTGAACGGGACCATAGTCTGTACAGGGAAATATCTGCTTCTAAAACCAAAACCGAGTTATCTAACTGAATGGTTGTCAATGTGTGCATTCAACTGACAGAGTTAAACTCATGTGTGGAATCAGCAGTTTGCAAACCCTTTCTGTCCAGAAACCAAAAAAAAAACAGGTATTTCCTGCCCAATACTGGCATAGGTAAGAAGCAGCAGTAAGACTTCGTATAGAACTCCGGAGACACTTTTCCTTCAAAGTGCTCTGCTGAGCGTTGGTTCACCTAAGAGAGTTGAATCTGTGTTTAGATTCAGTGAGTTAGAAACACGTTTCCTCTAGGAGCTGCTTTGGGATATTCCCGAGTGAATGCGACCATAGGCTGTACTGAGAAATATCTGCTTCTAAAACCAAAATGGAGCTCTCCAACAGAATGATTGTCAATGTGTGCATTCACTGACAGAATTAAACTCATGTATGGCTTCAGCAGTTTGAAACCCCTTTCTGTGCAGAATGCCAAACAAGCATTTCCAGCTCAATACAGGCATATGTAAGAAGCAGCAGTAAGACTTCATCTAAAACTCAGGAGAAACGTTTCCTAGAAACTGCTCTGCTGTGCATTCCTTCTAAAACCAAAACGGAGCTATCTAAGTGAATGGTTGTCAATGTGTGCATTCAACTGACAAAGTTAAACTCATGTGTGGATTCAGCAGTTTGCAAACACTTTCTGTGCAGAATACCAAAACTGGCATTTCCAGCCCAGTACTGGCATATGTACGGAACAGCAGTAAGGCTTCGTCTATAACTTAGGAGAAACGTTTCCTTCAAACTGCTCTTCTGTGCGTTCGTTCAACTAAGAGAGTTGAATCTATGTTTAGATTAAGTGAGTTAGAAACACGTTTCTTCTAGGATCTGCGTTGGGATAATCCCGAGTGAATGGGACCATAGGCTGTACAGAGAAATATCTGCTTCTAAAACCAAAACGGACCTATATAACTGAAAGGTTGTCAATGTGTGCATTCAACTGACGGAGTGAAACTCATGTGTGGAATCAGCAGTTTGCCAGCCCTTTTTGTCCAGAAACAAAGGAAAGAGGCATTTCCAGCCCAATACTGGCATAGGTAAGAAGCAGCAATAAGACTTCGTCTAAAACTCAGGAGAAACGTTTCCTTCAAATTGCTCTGCTGAGCGTTGGTTCATTTAAGAGAGTAGAATCTATGTTTAGATTCAGCGAGTTAGAAACACGTTTCTTCCAGGAGCTGCGTTGGGATATTCCCGAGTCAATGGGACCATAGGCTGTACAGAGAAATATGTGCTTCTAAATCCAAAACGGAACTATCTATCTGAATGGTTGGCAATGAGTGCATTCAACTGACACAGTTAAATTCACGTGTGGATTCAGCAGTTTGCAAACAATTTGTGTTAAGAATTCCAAATCTGGCATTTGTAGCCCTACACCATCGTATGTAAGAAATAGCAGTAAGACTTCGTCTAAAACTCAGGAGAAACGATTCCTTGAAACTGCTCTGCTGTGCGTTCATTCAACTAAGAGAGTTGAATCTATGTTTAGATTCAGCGAGTTAGAAACAAGTTTCTTCTAAGAGCTGCGTTGGGATATTCCCGAGTGAATGGGACCATAGGCTGTACAGAGAAATATCTGCTTCTAAAACCAAAACAGAGCTATCTAACAGAATGGTTGTCAATGCGTGCATTCAACTGACAGAGTTAAAATCATGTGTGGATTCAGCAGTTTGCAAATCCTTTCTGTGCAGAATCCCAAACAACAATTTCCAGCTCAATGCAGGCATATGTAAGAAGCAGCAGGAAGACTTCATATGAACTCAGGAGAAACGATTCCTTCAAACTGCTCTGCTGTGGGTTCATTCAACTAAGAGAGTTGAATGTATGTTTAGATTCAGAGAGTTAGAAACACGTTTCTTCTAGGATCTGTGTTGGGATATTCCCGAATGAACGGGACTATAGGCTGTACAGAGAAATATCTGCTTCTAAAACCAAAACGGAGCTATCTAACTGAAAGGTTATCAATGTGTGCATTGAAGTGACAGAGTTAAACTCATTTGTGGATTCAGCAGTTTGCATACACTTTGTTTTCAGAATCCCATATCTGGCATTTCTAGCCCTACACCAGCGTATGTAAGAAACTGCAGTAAGACTTGGTCTAAAACTCAGGAGAAACGTTTCCTTGAAACTGCTCTTCTGTGCGTTCGTTCAACTAAGAGAGGTGAATCTATATTTAGATTCAGCGAGTTAGAAGCACGTTTCCTCTAGGAGCTGCGTTGGGATGTTCCTGAGTGAATGGGACCGTAGGCTGTACAGAGAAATATCTGCTTCTAAATCCAAAACAGAGCTATCTAACTGAATGGTTGTCAATGTGTGCATTCAACTGACAGAGTTAAACTTATGTTTGGAATCAGCAGTTTGCAAACCCTTTCTGTCCAGAAATAAAAAAAACCACGCATTTCCAGGCCAAGACTTTCATAGGAAAGAAGCAGCAGTAAGACTTTGTATGGAACTCAGGAGACGCTTTTCCTTCAAATTGCTCTTCTCAGCGTTAGTTCACCTAAGAAAGTTGAATCTGTGTTTAAATTCAGCAAGTTAGAAACACGTTTCTTCTAGGAGCTGCGTTGGGATATTCCCGAGTGAGTGGGACCATAGGCTGTACAGAGAAATATCTGCTTCTAAAAACAAACCGGAACTATCTTACAGAATGGTTGTCAATGTGTGCATTCAACTTACAGAGTTAAACTCATGGGTGGATTCAGCAACTTGCAAACCCTTTGTGTTCAGAATCTCAAATCTGGCATTTCTAACCCTACACCAGCGTATGTAAGAAACAGCAGTGTGACTTCGTCTAAAACTCAGGAGAAACGTTTCCTTGAAACTGCTCTGCTGTGCGTTCGTTCACCTAAGGGAATTGAATCTATGTTTAGATTCAACGAGTTAGAAACACGTTTCTTCTAGGAGCTGCGTTGGGATATTCCTGAGTGAATGGGACCGTAGGCTGTACAGAGAAATATCTGCTTCTAAATCCAAAACGGAGCTATCTAACTGAATTGTTGTCAATGTGTGCATTCAACTGACAGAGATAAACACATGTGTGGAATCAGCAGTTTGCAAACCCTTTGTGTTCTGACTTCCAAATCTGGCATTTCAAGCCCTACACCTGCCTATGTAAGAAACACCAGTAAGACTTCGTCTAAAACTCAGGAGAAACGTTTCCTTGAAACTGCTCTGCTCTGCTTCGTTCTGCTAAGAGAGTAGAATCTATGTTTACATTCAGCGAGTTAGAAACACGTTTATTCTAGGAGCTGCGGTGGGATATTCCCGAGTGAATGGGACCACAGGCTGTACAGAGAAATCTCTGCTTCTAAAACAAAATCGGAGCTATTTAACTGAATGATTGTGAATGTGTGCATTCAACTGACAGAGTTAAACTCATCTGTGGATTCAGCAGGTTTCAAACACTTTCTGTGCAGAATCCCAAAATGGGCATTTCCAGCCCAATACCGGCATATGTAACAAAAACCAGTAAGACTTCGTCTAAATCTCAGGAAAAATGTTTCCTTGAAACTGCTCTGCTGTGCATTCGTTCACCTAAGGGAATTGAATCTATGTTTAGATTCAACGAGTTAGAAACACGTTTCTTCTAGGAGCTGCGTTGGGATATTCCCGAGTGAATGAGACCATAACCTGTACAGAGAAATATCTGCTTCTAAAACCAAAACGGAGCTATCTAACTGAATGTTTGTCAATGTGTGCATTCAACTGACAAAGTTAAGCCCAGGTTTGGATTCAGCAGTTTGCAAAGCCTTTCAGGGCAGAATCCCAACACAGACATTTCCAGCCCATTACAGGTCTATGTAAGAAGCAGCAGTAAGACCTCGTCTAAAACTCAGAAGGAACCTTTCCTTCAAACTGCTCTGCTGTGCCTTTGTTCACCTAAGAGAGCTGAATCTATATTTTGATTCAGCGAGTTAGAAACACGTTTCTTCTAGGAAGTGTGTTGGGATATTCCTGAGTGAATGGGACCATAGGATGTGCAGAGAAATATCTGCTTCTGAAACCAAATCGGAGTTATCTAACAGAATGATTGTCAATGTGTGCATTCAAGTGACAGAATTAAACTCATGTGTGGGTTCAGCAATTTGCAAACCCTTTGTGTTCAGAATTCCAAATCTGGCATTTCAAGCCCTAAACCAGTGTATGTAAGAAACACCAGTAAGATTTAATCTAAAACACAGGAGAAATGTTTCCTTGAAACTGCTCTGCTGTGTGTTCTTTCCCCTAAGAGAGTTGAATCTATGTTTAGATTCAGCGAGTTAGAAACACGTTTCTTCTAGGAGCTGCGTTGGGATATTCCCGAGTGAATGGGAGCATAGGCTGTACAGAGAAATATCTGCTTCTAAAACCAAAACGGAGGTATCTAACTGACTGGTTGTCAATGTGTGCATTGAACTGACAGAGGTAAACTCAGGTGTGGATTCAGCAGTTTGCAAACCATTTCTGTGCAGAATCCCAAAGCTGGCAT
Source organism: Aotus nancymaae (assembly GCF_030222135.1). Taxonomy (NCBI): domain Eukaryota; kingdom Metazoa; phylum Chordata; class Mammalia; order Primates; family Aotidae; genus Aotus; species Aotus nancymaae. The sequence goes on from NW_026988431.1 coordinate 61,816,464, forward strand.
TTCCAGCCCAATACCGGCATATGTACGAAACAGCGGTAAGACTTCATCTCAAACTCAGGAGAAACGTTTCCATGAAACTGCTCTGCTGTGCATTCGTACACCTAAGAGAGTTGAATCTATGTTTAGATTCAGCGAGTTAGAAACACGTTTCGTCTAGGAACTGTGCTGGATATTCCCGAGTGAATGGGACCATAGGCTGTACACAGAAATATTTGCTTCCAAAACCAAAACGGAGCTATCTAACTGAATGGTTATCAATGTGTGCATTCAACTGACAGAATGAAACTCACCTTTGGATTCAGCAGTTTGCAAACCCTTTCTGTGCAGAATCCCAAAACTGGCATTTCCAGCTCAATACTGGCATATGTACGGAACAGCAGTAAGGCTTCGTCTATAACTTAGGAGAAACGTTTCCTTCAAAATGCTCTGCTGAGCGTTGGTTCACCTAAGAGAGTAGAATCTATGTTTAGATTCAGCGAGTTAGAAACACGTTTCTTCTGGGAGCTGCGTTGGGATATTCCCGAGTGAATGGAACATAGGCTGTACAGAGAAATATCTGCTTCTAAAACCAAAATGGAGAAATCTAACTGAATGGTTGTCAATGCGTGCATTCAATTGACAAGAGTTAAACTCATGTGTGGATTCAGCAGTTTGCAAACCCTTTCTGTGCAGAATCCCAAACACCCATTTCCAGCTCAATACAGGCATATGTAAGAAGCAGCAGTAAGACTTCAGATAAACTCAGGAGAACGATTCCTTCAAACGGCTCTGCTGTGCGTTCGTTCACCTAAGGGAGTTGAATCTATGTTTAGATTCAGCGAGTTAGAAACACGTTTTTTCTAGGAGCTGCGTTGGGATATTCCCGTGTGAACGGGACCATAGTCTGTACAGAGAAATATCTGCTTCTAAAACCAAAACCGAGTTATCTAACTGAATGGTTGTCAATGTGTACATTCAGCTGACAGAGATAAACTCATTTGTGGAATCCGCAGTTTGCAAACCCTTTCTGTCCAGAAACCAAAAAAACAGGCATTTCCAGCCCAATACTGTCTTAGGGAAGAAGCAGCAGTAAGACTTCGTATAGAAATCAGGAGACACTTTTCCTTCAAAGTGCTCTGCTGAGCGTTGGTTCACCTAAGAGAGTTGAATCTATGTTTAGATTCATCGAGTTAGAAACACGTTTCTTCTAGGAGCTGCTTTGGGATATCCCCGAGTGAATGGGACCATAGGCTGTACTGAGAAATATCTGTTTCTAAAACCAAAATGGAGCTCTCCAACAGAATGATTGTCAATGTGTGCATTCAACTGAAAGAATTAAACTCATGTGTGGCTTTAGCAGTTTGAAACCCCTTTCTGTGCAGAATGCCAAACAAGCATTACCAACTCAATACAGGCATATGTAAGAAGCAGCAGCAAGACTTGATCTAAAACTCAGGACAAACGTTTCCTTGAAACTGCTCTGCTGTGCGGTCGTTCACCTAAGACAGTTGAATCTACATTTAGATTCAGCGAGTTAGAAACACGTTTCTCTAGGATCTGCGTTGGGGAAATCCCGAGTGAATGGGACAATATGCTGTACAGAGAAATATCTGCTTCTAAAACTAAAACGGACCTATCTTACTGAAAGGTTGTCAGTGTGTGCATTCAACTGACAGAGTGAAACTCATGTTTGGAATCAGCAGTTTGCAAACCCTTTCTGTCCAGAAACAAAAAAAAAACAGGCATTTCCAGCCCAATACTGGCATAGGTAAGAAGCAGGAGTAAGACTTCGTCTAAAACTCAGGAGAAACGTTTCCTTCAAATTGCTCTGCTGAGCGTTGGTTCACCTAAGAGAGTAGAATGTATGTTTAGATTCAGCGAGTTAGAAACACGTTTCTTCCATGAGCTGCGTTGGGATATTCCCGAGTGAATGGGACCATAGGCTGTACAGAGAAATATGTGCTTCTAAATCCAAAACGGAGCTATCTAACTGAATGGTTGTCAATGTGTGCATTCAACAGACAGAGTTAAACTCATGTGCGGAATCAGCAGTTTGCAAACCCTTTGTGTTCAGAATCCCAAATCTGGCATTTCAAGCCCTACACCAGCATATGTAAGAAACACCAGTAAGACTTTGTCTAAAACACAGGAGAAACGTTTCCTTGAAACTGCTCTGCTGTGCGTTCATTCAACTAAGAGAGTTGAATCTATGTTTAGTTTCAGCGAATTAGAAACAAGTTTCTTCTAGGAGCTGCGTTGAGATATTCCCGAATCAATGGGACCATAAACTCTACAGAGAAACATCTGCTTATAAAACCACAACGGAGCTATCTAAGTGAATGCTTGTCAATGTGTGCATTCAACTGACAGAGTTAAACTCATGATTGGATTCAACAGTTTGCAAACCCTTTCTGTGCACAATCCCAAAACTGGCATTGCCAGCCCAATACCGGCATATGTACGAAACAGCAGTAAGACTTCGACTAAAACTCAGGAGAAACGTTTCCTTGAACCTGCTCTGCTGTGCGTTCATTCACCTAAGAGAGTTGAATCTATGATTAGATTTAGCGAGTTAGAAACACGTTTCTTCTAGTAGCTGCGTTGGGATATTCCCGAGTGAATGGGACCATAGGCTGTACAGAGAAATATCTGCTTCCAAACCCAAAACGGAGCTATCTAACTGAATTTTTGTCAATGTGTGCATTCAACTGACAGAGGTAAACTCATGTGTGGATTCAGCAGTTTGCAAACCATTTCTGTACAGAATCCCAAAACTGGCATTTCCAGCACAATACCGGCATATGTACGAAACAGCAGTAAGGCTTTGTCTAAAACTCAGGAGAAACGTTTCCTTGATACTGCTCTGCTGTGCGTTCGATCCCCTAAGAGTGTAGAATCTATTTTTAGATTCAGCAAGTTAGAAACACGTTTCTTCTAGGAGCTGCGTTGGGATATTCCCGAGAGAATGGGACCATAGGCTGTACAGAGAAATATCTGCTTCTAAAACCAAAACGGAGGTATCTAACTAACTGGTTCTCAATGTGTGCATTGAACTAACAGAAGTAAACTCAGGTGTGGATTCAGCAGTTTGCAAACCCTTTCTGTGCAGAATCCCAAGGTTGGCATTTCCAGCCCAATAATGGCATATGAAGGAAACAGCAGTAAGACTTCGTCTAAAACTCAGGAGAAACGTTTCTGTGAAAGTGCTCTGCTGTGCGTTCGTTCACCTAAGAGAGTTGAATCTATGTTTAGATTCAGCGAGTTAGAAACACGTTTCTTCTTGGAGCTGCGCTGGGATATTCCCGAGTGAATGGGAATATAGGCTGCACACAGAAATATTTGCTTCTAAAACCAAAACGGAGCTATCTAACTGAATGGTTGTCAAAGTGTGCATTCAACTGACAGAGTTAAACTCACCTGTGGATTCAGCAGTTTTCAAACTCTTTCTGTGCAGAATCCCAAAACTGGCACTTCCAGCTCAGTACCGGCATATGTACGAAACAGCAGTAAGACTTCATCTAAAACTCAGAAGAAACATTTCCTTCAAATTGCTCTGCTGAGCGTTGGTTCACCTAAGAGAGTAGAATCTATGTTTAGATTCAGCGACTTAGAAACACGTTTCTTCTGGGATCAGCATTGGGATATTCCCGAGTGAATGGAACATAGGCTGTACAGAGAAATATCTGCTTCTAAAACCAAAACGGAGCTATCTAACTGAATGGTTGTCAACGCGTGCATTCAACTGACAGAGTTAAACTCATGTGTGGATTCAGCAGTTTGCAAACCCTTTCTGTGCAGAATCCCAACCATTTCCAGCTCACTACTGGCATATGTAAGAAGCAGCAGTAAGACTTCAGATAAACTCAGGAGAACGATTCCTTCAAACTGCTCTGCTGTGCATTTGTTCAACTAAGAGAGTTGAATCTATGTTTAGATTCAGCGAGTTAGAAACACGTTTCTTCTTGGAACTGTGCTGGGATAGGCCCGAGGGAATGGGACCATAGTCTGTACACAGAAATATCTGCTTCTAAAATCAAAATGGAGCTCTCCAACAGAATGATTGTCAATGTGTGCATTCAACTGACAGAGTTAAACTCATGTGTGGAATCAGCAGTTTGCAAAACCTCTGTGTTCTGACTTCCAAATCTGGCATTTCAAGCCCTACACCAGCCTATGTAAGAAACACCAGTAAGACTTCGTCTAAAACTAAGGAGAAACGTTTCCTTGACACTTCTCTGCTGTGCGTTTGTTGACCTAAAAGACTTGAATGTATGTTTAGATTCAGCGAGTTAGAAACACGTTTCTTCCAGAAGCTGCGTTGGGATATTCCTGAGTGAATGGGACCACCAGCTGTACAGAGAAATATCTGCTTCTGAAAACAAAATGGAGCTATCTAACTGAATGGTTGCCAATGTGTGCATTCAACAGACAGAATTAAACTCATGTGTGGATTCTGCAATTTGCAAACCCTTTCTGTGCAGAATCCCAAATAAGGCATTTCTAGCTCTACTCCGGCATATGTAAGAAGCAGCAGTAAGACTTCGTCTAAAACTCAGAATGAACGTTTCCTTCAAACTGCTCTGCTGTGCGTTTGTTCACCTCAGAGAACTGAATCTATATTTTGATTCAGTGAGTTAGAAACACGGTTCTTCTAGGAGCTGCACTGGAATATTCCCGAGTCAATAGGACCATAGTCTGAAAAGAGAAATATCCGCTTCTGAAACCAAAACGGAGTTATCTAACTGAATGGTTGTCAATATGTGCATTCAACTGACAGAGTTAAAGTCATGTGTGGATTCAGCAGTTTGCAAACCCTTTCTGTGCAGAATCCCAAAACAGGCATTTCCAGCCCAATACAGACATAGGGCAGAAGAAGCAGTAAGACTTCGTCTAAAACTCAGGAGAAACGTTTCCTTCAAACTGCTCTGCCGTGCGTTCGTTCACCTAAGAGAGTTGAATCTATGTTTAGATTCAGCGAGTGAGAAACACGTTTCTTCTACGAGCTGCGTTGGGATATTCCTTAGTGAATTGGACCATAGGCTGTAAAGAGAAATATCTGCTTCTGAAACCAAAACGGATTTATCAAACTGAATGGTTGTCAATGTGTGCATTCAACTGACAGAGCCAAACTCATGTGTGGATTCAGCAATTTGCAAACCCTTTCTGTGCAGTATCCCAAATCAGGGATTTCTAGCCCTACACCGGCATATGTATGAAACAGCAGTAATACTTCGTATAAAACTCAGGAGAAACGTTTCCTTGAAACTGCTCTGCCGTGCGTTCGTTGACCTAAGAGAGCTGAATCTATGTTTAGATTCAGCGAGTTAGAAATACGTTTCTTCTACGAGCTGCCTTGGGATATTCCCGTGTGAATGGGACCACATGGTGTATAGAGAAATATCTGCTTCTAAAACCAAAACGGAGCTATCTAACTGAATGGTTGCCAATGTGTGTATTCAACTGACAGAGTTAAACTCATGTGTGGATTCAGCAGATTTCAAATAATTTCTGTGCAGAATCCCAAAACTGGCATTTCCTGCCAAGTAGAGCCATTTGTAAGAAGCAGAAGTAAGACTTCGTGTATAAGTCAGGAGAAACGTTTCCTTCAAACTTCTCGTCTTTGCGTTCGTTCACCTAAGAGAGTTGAATCTCTGTTTAGATTCAGCGAGTTAGAAACACGTTTCTTGTAGGAGCTGTGTTGAGATATTCCTGAGTGAAAGGGACCATAGGCTGTACAGAGAAATATCTGCTTCTAAAACCAAAACGGAGCTATCTAATTGAATGGTTGTCAATGTGTGCATTTAACTTACATAATTAAACTCATGTGTGGATTTTGCAATTTGCAAACCCTTTCTGTGCAGAATCCCAAATCAGGCATTTCTAGCCCTACACGGGCATATGTAAGAAACAGCAGTAATACTTCGTCTAAAACTCAGGAGAAACGTTTCCTTGAAACTGCTCTGCTGTGCGTTCGTTGACCTAAGAGAATTGAATCTATGTTTAGATTCAGCGAGTTAAAAACACGTTTCTTCTAGGAGCTGCGTTGGGAGATTCCCGAGTGAAAGGACCTTAAGCTGTACAGAGAAATATCTGCTTCTGAAACCAAAACGGAGTTATCGAACTGAATGGTTGTCAATGTGTGCATTCAACTGACAGAAATAAACTCATGTGTGGATTCAGCAACTTGCAAACTCTTTCTGTGCAGTATCCCAAATCAGGGATTTCTAGCCCTACACCGGCATATGTATGAAACAGCAGTAATACTTCGTCTAAAACTCAGGAGAAACGTTTCCTTGAAACTGCTCTGCTGTGCGTTCGTTGACCTAACAGAGTTGAATCTATGTTTAGATTCAGCGAGTTAGAAACACGTTTCTTCTATGAACTGCGTTGGAATATTCCTGAGTGAATGGGACCACAGGGTGTACAGAGAAATATCTGCTTCTAAAACCAAAACGGAGCTATCTAACTGAATGGTTGTCAATGTATGCATTCAACTGACAGAGTTAAACTCATGTGTGGATTCAGCAGATTTCAAACACTTTCTGTGCAGAATCCCAAAACTGGCATTTCCAGCCAAGCGCAGGCATAGGTAAGAAGCAGCAGTAAGATTTCATCTAAAACTAAGGAGAAACGTTTCCTTGACACTTCTCTGCTGTGCGTTTGTTGACCTAAAAGACTTGAATCTATGTTTAGATTCAGCGAGTTAGAAACACGTTTCTTCCAGAAGCTGCGTTGGGATATTCCTGAGTGAATGGAACCACAAGCTGTACAGAGAAATATCTGCTTCTAAAACCAAAATGGAGCTATCTAACTGAATGGTTGTCAATGTGTGCATTCAACAGACAGAATTAAACTCATGTGTGAATTCAGTAATTTGCAAAACCTTTCTGTGCAGAATCCCAAATAAGGCATTTCTAGCTCTACTCCGGCATATGTAAGAAACACCAGTAATACTTCGTCTAAAACTCAGAGAAAAGTTTCCTTGAAACTGCTGTGCTGTGCATTCGTTGACCTAAGAGAGATGAATCTATATTTAGATATAGCGAGTTAGAAACACGTTTCTTCTAGGAGCTGCGTTGGGATATTCCCGAGTGAATGGGACCATAGGATGTACAGAGAAATATCTGCATCTAAAACCGCAAAGGAGGTATCTAACTGAATGTTTGTCAATGTGTGCACTCAACTGACAGAGTTAAATTCATGTGTGGATTCAGCAGTTTGCAAAACCTTTCTGTGCAGAATACCAAAACAGGCATTTCCAGCCCAATCCCAGCATAGGAAAGAAGAAGCAGTAAGACTTCATGTAAAACTCAGGAGAATCTTTTCCTTGAAACTGCTCTGCTGTGCATTCGTTCACCTAAGAGAGTTGAATCTATATTTATATACAGCGAGTTAGAAACACGTTTCTTCTAGGAGCTGCGTTGGGATATTCCCGAGTGAATGGGACCATAGGCAGTACAGAGAAATATCTGCCTCTAAAACCAAAACGGAGCTATCTAACTGAATGGTTGTCAATGTGTGCATTCAACTGACATATTTAAACTCATGTGTGGATTCAGCAATTTGCAAACCTTTTGTGTGCAGAATCCCAAAACTGACATTTCCAGCCAAGTACTGGTACAGGGAAGAAGCAGCAGTAAGACTTCGTCTAAAACTCAGGAGAAACGTTTCCTTCAAACTTCTCTGCTGTGCGTTCGTTGACCTAAGAGAGTTGAATCTATGTTTAGATTCAGCGAGTTAGAAACATGTTTCTTCTAGGAGCTGCGTTGGGATATTCCCGAGTGAATGGGACCATAGGCTGTACAGAGAAATATCTGCTTCTAAAAACAAAACGGAGCTATCTAACAGAATGGTTGTTAATGTGTGCATTCAACTGACAGAGTTTAACTCATTTGTGGATTCAGCAGTCTGCAAACCCTTTCTGTGCAGAATCCCAAGACAGGCATTTCCAGCCCATTACAGTTATATGTAGGAAACAGCAGTAACACTTCATCTGAAACTCAGAAGGAACGTTTCCTTCAAACTGCTCTGCTGTGCGTTTTTTCACCTAAGATAGCTGAATCTATATATTGATTCAGCGAGTTAGAAACCCGTTTCTTCTAGGAGCTGCATTGGGATATTCCCAAGTGAATGGGACCATAGGCTGTACAGAGTAATATCTGCTTCTAAAACCAAAACGGAGCTATCTAACTGAATGGTTGTCAATGTTTGCATTCAACTGACAGAATTAAACTAATGTGTGGATTCAGCAGTTTGCAAACCCTTTCTGTGCAGAATCCCAAATCAGGCATTTCTAGCCCTTCACCGGCATATGTAAGAAACAACAGTAATACTTCGTCTAAAACTCAGGAGAAATGTTTCCTTGAAACTGCTCTGCTGTGCGTTCGTTGTCCTAAGAGAGTTGAATGTACGTTTAGATTCAGCGAGTTAGAGACACGTTTCTTCTAGGAGCTGCGTTGGGATATTCCCGAGTGAATGGGACCAAAGGCTGTAAAGAGAAATATCTGCTTCTAAAACCAAAACGGAGCTATCTAACTTAATGGTTGTCAATGCGTGCATTCAACTGACAGATTTAAAGTCATGTGTGGATTCAGCAGTTTGCAAAACCTTTCTGTACAGAATCCCAAAACAGGCATTTCCAGCCCAATACCAGCATAGGTAAGAAGAAGCAGAAAGAGTTTTTCTAAAACTCAGGACAATCTTTTCCCTGAAACTGCTCTGCTGTGCGTTCGTTGACCTAAGAGAGTTGAATCTATGTTTATATACAGTGATTTAGAAACAGGTTTCTACTAGAAGCTGCGTTGGGATATTCCTGAGTGAATGGGACCATAAGCTGTACAGAGAAATATCTGCTTCTGAAACCATAACGGAGTTATCGAACTGAATGGTTGTCAATGTGTGCATTCAACTGACAGAATTAAACTCATGTGTGGATTCAGCAAGTTGCAAACCCTTTCTGTGCAGTATCCGAAATCAGGGATTTCTAGCCCTACACCGGCATATGTATGAAACACCAGTAATACTTCGTCTAAAACTCAGGAGAAACGTTTCCTTCAAACTTTTCTGTTTTGCATTCGCTCACCTAAAAGAGTTAAATCTATGTTTATATACAGCGAGTTAGAAACACGTTTCTTCTAGGAGCTGCGTTGGGATATTCCCGAGTGAATGGGACAATAAGCTGTACAGAGAAATATCTGCTTCTAAAACCAAAACGGAGCTATCTAACTGAATGGTTGTCAATGTGTGCATTGAATTGACAGTGTTAAACTCATGTGTGGATTCAGCAGTTTGTAAACCCTTTCTCTGCAGAATCCCAAAACAGGGATTTCCAGCCCATTACAAGCATATGTAAGAAGCAGCAGTAAGACTTCGTCTAAAACTCAGAATGAACGTTTCCTTCAAACTGCTCCGCTGTGCGTTTGTTCACCTCAGAGAGCTGAATCTATATTTTGATTCAGCGAGTTAGAAACACGGTTCTTCTAGGAGCTGCATTGGGATATTCCCGAGTGAATGGGACCATAGTCTGAAAAGAGAAATATCTGCATCTGAAACCAAAACGGAGCTATCTAACTGAATGGTTGCCAATGTGTGCATTCAACTGACGGAGCCAAACTCATGTGTGGATTCAGCAATTTGGAAACCCTTTCTGTGCAGTATCCCAAATCAGGGATTTCTAGCCCTACACTGGCATATGTATGAAACTGCATTATATTTCGTATAAAACACAGGAGAAACGTTTTCTTGAAACTGCTCAGCCGTGCGTTTGTTGACCTAAGAGAGCTGAATCTATGCGTAGATTCAGAAAGTTAGTAACACGTTTATTCTACGAGCTGCGTTGGGATATTCACGAGTAAATTGGACCACAGGGTGTACAGAGAAATATCTGCTTCTAAAACCAAAACGGAGATATCTAACTGAATGGTTGTCAATGTGTGCATTCAACTGACAGAGTTAAACTCATGTGTGGATTCAGCAGTTTGCAAAACCTTTGTGTTCAGAATTCCAAAATAGGCATTTCCAGCGCAATACTAGCATAGGTAAGAAGAAGCAGTAAAACTTCGTCTAAAACTCAGGAGAATCTTTTCCTTGAAATTGCTCTGCTGTACGTTCGTTCACCTAAGAGAGTTGAATCTATGTTTATATACAGCGAGTTAGAAACATGTGTCTTCTAGGAGCTGCATTGGGATATTCCCGAGTGAATGGGACAATAAGCGGTACAGAGAAATATCTGCTTCAAAAAAGCAAAACGGAGCTATCTAACTGAATGGTTGTCAATGCGTGCACTCAACTTCCAGAGATAAACCCGTGTGTGGATTCAGCAGTCTGCAAACACATTCTGTGCAGAGTCTCAAAAGAGGCGTTTTCAGCCCAATACCGACATATGGAAGAAACAGCCGTAAGCAGAGAGAAATATCTGCTTCTAAAATCAAAACACAACTATCTAACAGAACGGTTGTCAATGTGTGCACTCAACTTCCAGAGTTAAACCCGTGTGTGGATTCAGCAGTCTGCAAACACTTTCTGTGCAGAGTTTCAAAACAGACGTTTTCAGCGCAGTACCGGCATATGGAAGAAACGGCAGAAAGCACAGGGAAATATCTGCTTCTAAATCCAAAACGCAGCTATCTAACAGAACGGTTGTCAATGTGTGCACTCAACTTCCAGAGTTAAACCCGTGTGTGGATTCAGCAGTCTGCAAACACTTTCTGTGCAGAGTTTCAAAACAGGCGTTTTCAGCCCAATACCGGCATATGGAAGAAACGGCAGAAAGCACAGGGAAATATCTGCTTCTAAATCCAAAACGCAGCTATCTAACAGAACGGTTGTCAATGTGTGCACTCAACTTCCAGAGTAAAATCCGTGTGTGGATTCAGCAGTCTGCAAACACTTCCTGTTCAGAGTTTCAAAACAAGCGTTTTCAGCCCAATACCGGCATATGGAAGAAACGGCAGAAAAAGCAGGGAAATATCTGCTTCTAAATCCAAAACGCAGCTATCTAACAGAACGGTTGTCAATGTGTGAACTCAACTTCCAGAGTTAAACCCGTGTGTGGATTCAGCAGTCTGCAAACACTTTCTGTGCAGAGTTTCAAAACAGGCGTTTTCAGCCCAATACCGGCATATGGAAGAAACGGCAGAAAGCACAGGGAAATATGTGCTTCTAAATCCAAAACGTAGCTATCTAACAGAACGGTTGTCAATGTGTGCACTCAACTTCCAGAGTTAAACCCGTGTGTGGACTCAGCAGTCTGCAAACACATTCTGTGCAGAGTTTCAAAACAGGCATTTTCAGCCCAATACTGGCATATGGAAGAAACAGTAGAAAGCACAGGGAAATATCTGCTTCTAAATCCAAAACGCAGCTATCTAACAGAACGGTTGTCATTGTGTGTACTCAACTTCCAGAGTTAAACCCGGGTGTGTATTCAGCAGCGTGCACACACTTTCTGTGCAGAGTTTCAAAACAAGCGTTTTCAGCCCAATACCGGCATACAGAAGAAACGGCAGAAAGCACAGGGAAATATCTGCTTCTAAATCCAAAACGCGAAAATCTAACAGAACGATTGTCAATGTGTGTACTCAACTTCCAGAGTTAAACCCCTGTGTGGATTCAGCAGGCTGGAAACACTTTCTGTGTAGAGTTTCAAAACAGGCGTTTTCAGCCAAATACCGGCATATGGAAGAAACGGCAGAAAGCACAGGGAAATATCTGCTTCTAAATCCAAAAGGCCGCTATCTAACAGAACGGTTGTCAATGTGTGCACTCAACTTCCAGAGTTAAACCCGTGTGTGGACTCAGCAGTCTGCAAACACTTTCTGTGCAGAGTTTCAAAACAAGGGTTTTCAGCCCAAAACCGGCATATGGAAGAAACGGCAGAAAAAACAGGGAAATATCTGCTTCTAAATCCAAAACGCAGCTATCTAACAGAACGGTTGTCAATGTGTGCACTCAACTTCCAGAGTTAAACCCGTGTGTGGATTCAGCAGTCTGCAAACACTTTCTGTGCAGAGTTTCAAAACAGGCGTTTTCAGCCCAATACCGGCATATGGAGGAAACGGCAGAAAGCACAGGGAAATATCTGCTTCTAAATCCAAAACGCAGCTATCTAACAGAACGGTTGTCAATGTGTGCACTCAACTTCCAGAGTTAAACTCGTGTGTGGATTTATCCGTCTGCAAATACTTTCTGTGCAGAGTTTCAAAACAGGCGTTTCCAGCCCAATACCGGTATATGGAAGAAACGGCAGAAAGCACAGGGAAATATCTGCTTCTAAATCCAAAACGCAGCAATCTAACAGAACGGTTGTCAATGTGTGCACTCAACTTCCAGAGTTAAACCCGTGTGTGGATTCAGCAGTCTGCCAACACTTTCTTTGCAGAGTTTGAAAACAGGCGTTTTCAGCCCAATACCGGCATATGGAAGAAACGGCAGAAAGCACAGGGAAATATCTGCTTCCAAAACCAAAACACAGCTATCTAACAGAACGGTTGTCAATGTGTGCACTCAACTTCCAGAGTTAAACCCGTGTGTGGATTCAGCAGTCTGCAAACACTTTCTGTGCAGAGTTTCAAAACAGGCGTTTTCAGCCCAATACCGGAATATGGAAGAAACGGCAGAAAGCACAGGGAAATATCTGCTTCTAAATCCGAAACGCAGCTATCTAACAGAACGGTTATCAATGTGTGCACTCACCTTCCAGAGTTAAACCCGTGTGTGGATTCAGCAGTCTGCAAACACTTTCTCTGTAGAGTTTCAAGACAGGCGTTTTAAGCCCAATACCGGCATTTGGAAAAAACAGCAGAAAGCACAGGGAAATATCTGCTTCTAAATCCAAAACGCAGCTATCTAACAGAACGGTTGTCAATGTGTGCACTCAACTTCCAGATTTAAACCCGTGTGTGGATTCAGCAGTCTGCAAACATTTTCTGTGCAGAGTTTCAAAACAGGCGTTTTCAGCCCAATACCGGCATATGGAAGAAACGGCAGAAATCACAGGGAAATATCTGCTTCTAAATCCAAAACGCAGCTATCTAACAGAACGGTTGTCAATGTGTGCAATCAACTTCCAGAGTTAAACCCGTGCGTGGATTCAGCAGTCTGCAAACACTTTCTGTGCAGAGTTTCAAAACAGGCGTTTTCAGCCCAATACTGGCATTTGGAAAAAACAGCAGAAAGCACAGGGAAATATCTGCTTCTAAATCCAAAACGCAGCTATCTAACAGAACGGTTGTCAATGTGTGCACTCAACTTCCAGAGTTAAACCCGTGTGTGGATTCAGCAGTCTACAAACGTTTTCTGTGCAGAGTTTCAAAACAGGCGTTTTCAGCCCAATACCGGCATATGGAAGAAACGGCAGAAAGCACAGGGAAATATCTGCTTCTAAATCCAAAACGCAGCTATCTAACAGAACGGTTGTCAATGTGTGCACTCAACTTCCAGAGTTAAACCCGTGTGTGGATTAAGCAGTCTGCAAACACTTTCTGTGCAGAGTTTCAAAACAGAGATTTTCAGCCCAGTACCGGCATATGGAAGAGACAGCAGTAAGCACAGGGAAATATCTGCTTCTAAATCCCAAAAGGCAGCTATCTAACAGAATGGTTGTCAATGTGGGCAGTCAACTTCCAGAGTTAAACCCGTGTGTGGATTCAGCAGTCTGCAAACACTTTCTGTGCAGAGTTTCAAAACAGGCGTTTTCAGCCCAAAACCGGCATATGGAAGAAACGGCAGAAAGCACAGGGAAATATCTGCTTCTAAATCCAAAACGCAGCTTTCTAACAGAACGGTTGTCAATGTTTGCACTGAACTTCCAGAGTTAAACCCGTGTGTGGATTCAGCAGTCTGCAAACACTTTCTGTGTAGAGTTTCAAAACAGGCGTTTTCAGCCCAGTACCGGCATATAGAAGAAACGGCAGAAAGCACAGGGAAATATCTGCTTCTAAATCCAAAACGCAGCTATCTAACAGAACGGTTGTCAATGTGTGCACTCAACTTCCAGAGTTAAACCCGTGTGTGGATTCAGCAGTCTGCAAACACTTTCTGTGCAGAGTTTCAAAACTAGCATTTTCAGCCCAATACCGGCATATCGAACAAACGGCAGAAAGCACAGGGAAATATCTGCTTCTAAATCCGAAACGCAGCAATCTAACAGAACGGTTGTCAATGTGTGCACTCAACTTCCAGAGTTAAACCCGTGTGTGGATTCAGCAGTCTGCAAACACTTTCTGTGCAGAGTTTCAAAACAGGCGTTTTCAGCCCAATACCGGCATATGGAAGAAACGGCAGAAAGCACAGGGAAATATCTGCTTCTAAATCCAAAACGCAGCTATCTAACAGAACGGTTGTCAATGTGTGCACTGAACTTCCAGAGTTAAAGCAGTGTGTGGATTCAGCAGTCTGCAAACACTTTCTGTGCAGAGCTTCAAAACAGGCGTTTTCAGCCCAATACCGGCATATGGAAGAAACGGCAGAAAGCACAGGGAAATATCTGCTTCTAAATCCAAAACGCAGCTATCTAACAGAACGGTTGTCAATGTGTGCACTCAACTTCCAGAGTTAAACCGGTGTGTGGATTCAGCAGTCTGCAAACACTTTCGGTGCAGAGTTTCACAACAGACGTTTTCAGCCCAGTACCGGCATATGGAAGAGACAACAGTAAGCACAGGGAAATATCTGCTTCTAAATCCAAAACGCAGCTATCTAACAGAATGGTTTTCAATGTGTGCACTCAACTTCCAGAGTTAAAGGCGTGTGTGGATTCAGCAGTCTGCAAACACTTTCGGTGCAGAGTTTCAAAACAGGCGTTTTCAGCCCAATACCGGCATATGGAAGAGAAAACAGTAAGCACAGGGAAATATCGGCTTCTAAATCAAAAACGCAGCAATCTAACAGAACGGTTGTCAATGTGTGCACTCAACTTCCAGAGTTCAACCCGTGTGTGGATTCAGCAGTCTGCAAACACTTTCTGTGCAGAGTTTCAAAACAGGCATTTTCAGCCCAATACCGGCATTTGGAAAAAACAGCAGAAAGCACAGGGAAATATCTGCTTCTAAATCCAAAACGCAGCTATCTAACAGAACGGTTGTCAATGTGTGCACTCAACTTCCAGAGTTCAACCCGTGTGTGGTTTCAGCAGTCTGCAAACACTTTCTGTGCAGAGTTTCAAAACAGGCGTTTTCAGCCCAGTACTGGCATATGGAAGAGAGAGCAGTAAGCACAGGGAAATATCTGCTTCTAAATCCAAAAAGGCAGCTATCTAACAGAATGGTTGTCAATGTGGGCACTCAACTTCCAGAGTTAAACCCATGTGTGGATTCAGCAGTCTGCAAACACATTCTGTGCAGAGTTTCAAAACAGGCGTTTTCAGCCCAATACGGGCATATGGAAGAAATGGCAGAAAGCACAGGGAAATATCTGCTTCTAAATCCAAAACGCAGCTATCTAACAGAACGGTTGTCAATGTGTGCACTCAAATTCCAGAGTTAAACCCGTGTGTGGATTCAGCAGTCTGTAAACACTTTCTTTGCAGAGTTTCAAAACAGGCGTTTACAGGCCAATACCGGCATATGAAAGAAACGGCAGAAAGCACAGGGAAATATCTGCTTCTAAATCCAAAACACAGCTATCTAACAGATCGGTTGTCAATGTGTGCACTCAACTTCCAGAGTTAAACCCGTGTGTGGATTCAGCAGTCTGCAAACACTTTCTGTGCAGAGTTTCAAAACAGGCGTTTTCAACCCAATACCGGTATATGGAAGAAACGGCAGAAAGCACAGGGAAATATCTGCTTCTAAATCCAGAACGCAGCTATCTAACAGAACGGTTGTCAATGTGTGCACTCAACTTCCAGAGTTAAACCCGTGTGTGGATTCAGCAGTCTGCAAACCCTTTCTGTGCAGAGTTTCAAAACAGGCGTTTTCAGCCCAATACCGGAATATGGAAGAAACGGCAGAAAGCACAGGGAAATATGTGCTTCTAAATCGAAAACGCAGCTATCTAACAGAACGGTTGTCAATGTGTGCACTCAACTTCCAGAGTTAAACCCGTGTGTGGATTCAGCAGTCTGCAAACACTTTCTGTGCAGAGTTTCAAAACAGGCGTTTTCAGCCCAATACCGGCATATGGAAGAAACGGCAGAAAGCACAGGGAAACATCTGCTTCTAAATCCAAAATGCAGCTATCTAACAGAACGGTTGTCAATGTGTGCACTCAACTTCCAGAGTTAAACCAGTGTGGATTCAGCAGACTGCAAACCCTTTCTGTGCAGAGTTTCAAAACAGGCGTCTTCAGCCCAGTACCAGCATATGGAAGAAACAGCAGAAAGCACAGGGAAATATCTGCTTCTAAATCCAAAACGCAGCTATCTAACAGAACGGTTGTCAATGTGTGCACTCAACTTCCGGAGTTAAACCCGTGTGTGGATTCAGCAGTCTGCAAACACTTTCTCTGCAGAGTTTCAAAACAGGCGTTTTCAGCCCAATACCGGCATATGGAAGAAACGGCAGAAAGCACAGGGAAATATCTGCTTCTAAAACCAAAACACAGCTATCTAACAGAACGGTTGTCAATGTGTGCACTCAACTTCCAGAGTTAAACCCGTGTGTGGATTCAGTAGTCTGCAAACCCTTTCTGTGCAGAGTTTCAAAACAGGCGTTTTCAGCCCAATACCGGCATATGGAAGAAACGGCAGAAAGCACAGGGAAATATCTGCTTCTAAATCCGAATCGCAGCTATCTAACAGAACGGTTATCAACGTGTGCACTCACCTTCCAGAGTTAAACCCGTGTGTGGATTCAGCAGTCTGCAAACACTTTCTGTGTAGAGTTTCAAAACAGGCGTTTTAAGCCCAATACCGGCATTTGGAAAAAACAGCAGAAAGCACAGGGAAATATCTGCTTTTAAATCCAAAACGCAGCTATCTAACAGAACGGTTGTCAATGTGTGCACTCAACTTCCAGAGTTAAACCCGTGTGTGGATTCAGCAGTCTGCAAACACTTTCTGTGTAGAGTTTCAAGACAGGCGTTTTCAGCCCAGTACCGGCCTAGGGAAGAAACGGCAGAAAGCACAGGGAAATATCTGCTTCTAAATCCAAAACGCAGCTATGTAACAGAACGGTTGTCAATGTGTGCACTCAACTTCCAGAGTTAAACCCGTGTGTGGATTCAGCAGTCTGCAAACACTTTCTGTGCAGAGTTTCAAAACAGGCGTTTTCAGCCCAATACCGGCATATGGAAGAAACGGCAGAAAGCACAGGGAAATATCTGCTTCTAAATCCAAAACGCAGCTATCTAACAGAATGGTATTCAATGTGTGCACTCAACTTCCAGAGTTAAAGGCGTGTGTGGTTTCAGCAGTCTGCAAACACTTTCTGTGCAGAGTTTCAAAACAGTCGTTTTCAGCCCAATACCGGCTTATGGAAGAAACAGCAGAAAGCACAGCGAAATATCTGCTTCTAAGTCCAAAACGCAGCTATCTAACAGAACGGTTGTCAATGTGGGCACTCAACTTCCAGAGTTAAACCCGTGTGTGGATTCAGCAGTCTGCAAACACTTACTGTGCAGAGTTTCAAAACAGGCGTTTTCAGCCCAATACCGGCATATGGAAGAAACAGCAGAAAGACAGGGAAATATCTGCTTCTAAATTCAAAACGCAGCTATCTAACAGAACGGTTGTCAATGTGTGCACTCAAGTTCCAGAGTTAAACCCGTGTGTGGATTCAGCAGTCTGCAAACACTTTGTGTGCAGAGGTTCAAAACACGCCTTTTCAGCTCAATACCGGCATATGGAAGAAATCGGAGAAAGCACAGGGAAATATCTGCTTCTAAATCCAAAACGCAGCTATCTAACAGAACGGTTGTCAATGTGTGCACTCAACTTCCAGAGTTAAAGGCGTGTGTGGTTTCAGCAGTCTGCAAACACTTTCTGTGCAGAGTTTCAAAACAGGGGTTTACAGCCTAATACCGGCATATGAAAGAAACGGCAGAAAGCACAGGGAAATATCTGCTTTTAAATCCAAAACGCAGCTATCTAACAGAACGGATGTCAATGTGTGCACTCAACTTCCAGAGATAAACCCGTGTGTGGATTCAGCAGTCTGCAAACACTTTCTGTGCATAGTTTCAAAACAGGCGTTTTCAGCCCAATACCGGCATATGGAAGAAACGTCAGAAAGCACAGGGAAATAGGTGCTTCTTAATCAAAAACGCAGCTATCTAACAGAACGGTTGTCAATGGTTGCACTGAACTTCCAGAGTTAAACCCGTGTGTGGATTCAGCAGTCTGCAAACACTTTCTGTGCAGAGTTTCAAAACAGGCATTTTCAGCCCAGTACCGGCCTAGGGAAGAAACGGCAGAAAGCACAGGGAAATATCTGCTTCTAAATCCAAAACGCAGCTATCTAAGAGAACGGTTGTCAATGTGTGCACTCAACTTCCAGAGTTAAACCCGTGTGTGGATTCAGCAGTCTGCAAACACTTTCTGTGCAGAGTTTAAAACAGGCGTTTTCAGCCCAACACCGGCATATGGAAGAAACGGCAGAAAGCACAGGGAAATATGTGCTTCTAAATCCAAAACGCAGCTATCTAACAGAACGGTTGTCAATGTTTGCACTGAACTTCCAGAGTTAAACCCGTGTGTGGATTCAGCAGTCTGCAAACACTTTCTGTGTAGAGTTTCAAAACAGGCATTTTCAGCCCAGTACCGGCATATGGAAGAAACGGCAGAAAGCACAGGGAAATATGTGCTTCTAAATCCAAAACGCAGCCATCTAACAGAACGGTTGTCAATGTTTGCACTGAACTTCCAGAGTTAAACCCGTGTGTGGATTCAGCAGTCTGCAAACACTTTCTGTGTAGAGTTTCAAAACAGGCATTTTCAGCACAGTACCGGCATATGGAAGAAACGGCAGAAAGCACAGGGAAATATCTGCTTCTAAATCCAAAACGCAGCTATCTAACGGAACGGTTGTCAATGTGTGCAATCAACTTCCATAGATAAACCCGTGTGTGGATTCAGCAGTCTGCAAACACTTTCTGTGCAGAGTTTCAAAACAGGCATTTTCAGCCCAGTACCGGCCTAGGGAAGAAACGGCAGAAAGCACAGGGAAATATGTGCTTCTAAATCGAAAACGCAGCTATCTAACAGAACGGTTGTCAATGTGTGCACTCAACTTCCAGAGTTAAACCAGCGTGGATTCAGCAGTCTGCAAACCCTTTCTGTGCAGAGTTTCAAAACAGGCGTTTTCAGCCCAGTACCAGCATATGGAAGAAACAGCAGAAAGCACAGGGAAATATCTGCTTCTAAATCCAAAACGCAGCTATCTAACAGAAAGGTTGTCAATGTGTGCACTCAACTTCCAGAGTGAAACCCGTGTGTGGATTCAGCAGTCTGCAAACACTTTCTTTGCAGATTTTCAAAACAGGCGTTTTCAGACCAATACCGGGATATGAAAGAAACGGCAGAAAGCACAGAGAAATATCTGCTTCTAAAACCAAAACACAGCTATCTAACAGAACGGTTGTCAATGTGTGCACTCAACTTCCAGAGTTAAACCCGTGTGTGGATTCAGCAGTCTGCAAACACTTTCTGTGCAGAGTTTCAAAACAGGCGTTTTCAGCCCAATACCGGCATTTGGAAAAAACAGCAGAAAGCACAGGGAAATATCTGCTTCTAAATCCAAAACGCAGCTATCTAACAGAACGGTTGTCAATGTGTGCACTCAACTTCCAGAGTTAAACCCGTGTGTGGATTCAGCAGTCTACAAACGTTTTCTGTGCAGAGTTTCAAAACAGGCGTTTTCAGCCCAATACCGGCATATGGAAGAAACGGCAGAAAGCACAGGGAAATAGCTGCTTCTAAATCCAAAACGCAGCTATCTAACAGAACGGTTGTCAATGTGTGCACTCAATTCCAGAGTTAAACCCGTGTGTGGATTCAGCAGTCTGCAAACACTTTCTGTGCAGAGTTTCAGAACAGGCATTTTCAGCCCAATACCGGCATATGGAAAAAACGGCAGAAAGCACAGGGAAATATCTGCTTCTAAATCCAGAACGCAGCTATCTAACGGAACGGTTGTCAATGTGTGCACTCAACTTCCAGAGTTAAACCGGTGTGTGGATTCAGCAGTCTGCAAACACTTTCGGTGCAGAGTTTCAAAACAGAGTTTTTCAGCCCAGTACCGGCATATGGAAGGGACAACAGTAAGCACAGGGAAATATCTGCTTCTAAATCCAAAACGCAGCTATCTAACAGAATGGTTTTCAATGTGTGCACTCAACTTCCAGAGTTAAAGGCGTGTGTGGATTCAGCAGTCTGCAAACACTTTCTGTGCAGAGTTTCAAAACAGGCGTTTTCAGCCCTATACCGGCATATGGAAGAAACAGCAGAAACACAGGGAAATATCTGCTTCTAAATCCAAAACGCAGCTATCTAACAGAACGGTTGTCAATGTGTGCACTCAACTTCCAGAGGTAAACCCGTGTGTGGATTCAGCAGTCTGCAAACACTTTCTGGGCAGAGGTTCAAAACACGCATTTTCAGCCCAATACCGGCATATGGAAGAAACCACAGAAAGCACAGGGAAATATCTGCTTCTAAATCCAAAACGCAGCTATCTAACAGAACGGTTGTCAATGTGTGTACTCAACTTCCAGAGTTAAACCCGTGTGTGGATTCAGCAGTCTGCAAATACTTTCTGTGCAGAGTTTCAAAACAGGCGTTTTCAGCCCAATACCGGCATATGGAAGAAGCAGCAGAAACCACAGCGAAATATCTGCTTCTAAATCCAAAACGCAGCTATCTAACAGAACGGTTGTCAATGTGTGTACTCAACTTCCAGAGTTAAAGCCGTGTGTGGATTCAGCAGTCTGCAAATACTTTCTGTGCAGAGTTTCAAAACAGGCGTTTTCAGCCCAATGCCGGCATTTGGAAGAAACAGCAGAAAGCACAGGGAAATATCTGCTTCTAAATCCAAAACGCAGTTATGTAACAGAACGGTTGTCAATGTGGGCACTCAACTTCCAGAGTTAAACCCGTGTGTGCATTCAGCAGTCTGCAAACATTTTCTGTGCAGAGTTTCAAAACAGGCGTTTTCAGCCCAATACCGGCATATGGAAGAAACGGCAGAAAGCTCAGGGAAATATCTGCTTCTAAATCCAAAACGCAGCTATCTAACAGAACGGTTGTCAATGTGTGCACTCAACTTCCAGAGTTAAACCCGTGTGTGGATTCAGCAGTCTGCAAACACTTTCTGTGCACAGTTTCAAAACAGGCGTTTTCAGCCCAATACCGGCATATGGAAGAAACGGCAGAAAGCACAGGGAAATATCTGCTTCTAAATCAAAAACGCAGCTATCTAACAGAACGGTTGTCAATGTGTGCACTCAACTTCCTGAGTTAAACCCGTGTGTGGATTCAGCAGTCTGCAAAAACTTTCTGTGTAGAGTTTCAAAACAGGCGTTTTCAGCCCAGTACCGGCCTAGGGAAGAAATGGCAGAAAGCACAGGGAAATATCTGCTTCTAAATCCAAAACGCAGCTATCAAAGAGAACGGTTGTCAATGTGTGCACTCAACTTCCAGAGTTAAACCGGTGTGTGGATTCAGCAGTCTGCAAACACTTTCTGTGCAGAGTTTCAAAACCGGCGTTTTCAGCCCAATATCGGCATATGGAAGAAACGGCAGAAAGCACAGGGAAATATGTGCTACTAAATCCAAAACGCAGCTATCTAACAGAACGGTTGTCAATGTGTGCACTCAACTTCCAGAGTTAAACCCGTGTGTGGATTTAGCAGTCTGCAAACCCTTTCTGTGCAGAGTTTCAAAACAGGCGTTTTCAGCCCAATACCGGCATATGGAAGAAATGGCAGAAAGCACAGGGAAATATCTGCTTCTAAATCCAAAACGCAGCTATCTAACAGAATGGTTTTCAATGTGTGCACTCAACTTCCAGAGTTAAAGGCGTGTGTGGTTTCAGCAGTCTGCAAACACTTTCTGTGCAGAGTTTCAAAACAGTCGTTTTCAGCCCAATACCGGCTTATGGAAGAAACAGCAGAAAGTACAGCGAAATATCTGCTTCTAAATCCAAAACGCAGCTATCTAACAGAACGGTTGTCAATGTGTGCACTCAACTTCCAGAGTTAAACCCGTGTGTGGATTCAGCAGTCTGCAAACACTTTCTGTGCAGAGTTTCAAACCAGGCGTTTTCAGCCCAATACCGGCATATGGAAGAAACCGCAGAAAGCACAGGGAAATATCTGCTTCTAAATCCAAAACGCAGCTATCTAACAGAACGGTTGTCAATGTGTGCACTCAAATTCCAGAGTTAAACCCGTGTGTGGATTCAGCAGTCTGCAAACACTTTCTCTGCAGAGTTTCAAAACAGGCGTTTTCAGCCCAATACAGGCATATGGAAGAAACGGCAGAAAGCACAGGGAAATATCTGCTTCTAAATCCAAAACGCAGCTATCTAACAGAACGGTTGTCAATGTGTGCACTCAACTTCCAGAGTTAAACCCGTGTGTGGATTCAGCAGTCTGCAAACACTTTCTGTGCAGAGTTTTAAAGCAGACGTTTTCAGCCCAGTACCGGCATATGGAAGAAACAGCAGTAAGCACAGGGAAATATCTGCTTCTAAATCCAAAACGCAGCTTTCTAACAGAACGGTTGTCAATGTGTGCACTCAACTTCCAGAGTTAAATCCGTGTGTGGATTCAGCAGTCTGCAAACACTTTCTGTGCAGAGTTTCAAAACAGGCGTTTTCAGCCCAATACCGGCATATGGAATTAACGGCAGAAAGCACAGGGAAATATCTGCTTCTAAATCCAAAACGCAGCTATCTAACAGAACGGTTGTCAATGTGTGCACTCAACTTCCAGAGTTAAACCCGTGTGTGGATTCAGCAGTCTGCAAACACTTTCTGTGCAGAGTTTCAAAACAGTCGTTTCCAGCCCAATACCGGCTTATGGAAGAAACAGCAGAAAGCACAGCGAAATATCTGCTTCTATATCCAAAACGCAGCTATCTAACAGAACGGTTGTCAATGTGGGCACTCAACTTCCAGAGTTAAACCCGTGTGTGGATTTAGCAGTCTGCAAACACTTACTGTGCAGAGTTTCAAAACAGGCGTTTTCAGCCCAATACCGGCATATGTAAGAAACGGCAGAAAGCACAGGGAAATATCTGCTTCTAAATCCAAAACGCAGCTATCTAACAGAGCGGTTGTCAATGTGTGCACTCAACTTCCAGAGTTAAACCCGTGTGTGGATTCAGCAGTCTGCAAACACTTTCTGTGCAGAGTTCTAAAGCAGACGTTTTCAGCCCAGTACCAGCATATGGAAGAAACAGCAGTAAGCACAGGGAAATATCTGCTTCTAAATCCAAAACGCAGCTTTCTAACAGAACGGATGTCAATGTGTGCACTGAACTTCCAGAGTTAAACCCGTGTGTGGATTCAGCAGTCTGCAAACACTTTCTGTGCAGAGTTTCAAAACAGGCCTTTTCAGTCCAATAGCGGCATATGGAAGAAACGGCAGAAAGCACAGGGAAATATCTGCTTCTAAATCCAAAACGCAGCTATCTAACAGAACGGTTGTCAATGTGTGCACGCAACTTCCAGAGTTAAACCCGTGTGTGGATTCAGCAGTCTGCAAACACTTTCGGTGCAGAGTTTCAAAACAGACGTTTTCAGCCCAGTACCGGCATATGGAAGAGACAACAGTAAGCACAGGGAAATATCTGCTTCTAAATCCAAAACGCAGCTATCTAACAGAACGGTTGTCAACGTGGGCACTCAACTTCCAGAGTTAAACCCGTGTGTGGATTCAGCAGTCTGCAAACACTTACTGTGCTGAGTTTCAAAACAGGCGTTTTCAGCCCAATACCGGCATATGGAAGAAACAGCAGAAAGCACAGGGAAATATCTGCTTCTTAATCCAAAACGCAGCTATCTAACAGAACGGTTGTCAATGTGTGCACTCAACTTCCAGAGTTAAACCCGTGTGTGGATTCAGCAGTCTGCAAACACTTTCTGTGCAGAGTTTCGAAACAGGCGTTTTCAGCCCAATACGGGCATATGGAAGATATGTCAGAAAGCACAGGGAAATATCTGCTTCTAAATCCAAAACGCAGCTATCTAACAGAACGGTTGTCAATGTGTGCACTCAACTTCCAGAGTTAAACCCGTGTGTGGATTCAGCAGTCTGCAAACACTTTCTGTGCAGCGTTTCAAAACAGGCGTTTTCAGCCCAATACCGGCATATGGAAGAAACAGCAGAAAGCACAGGGAAATATCTGCTTCTAAATCCAAAACGCAGCTATCTAACAGAACGGTTGTCAATGTGTGCACTCAACTTCCAGAGTTAAACCAGTGTGGATTCAGCAGTCTGCAAACACTTTCTGTGCAGAGTTTCAAAACAGGCGTTTTCAGCCCAGTACCGGCATATGGAAGAAACAGCAGTAAGCCCAGGGAAATATCTGCTTCTAAATCCAAAACGCAGCTATCTAACAGAACGGTTGTCACTGTGTGCACTCAACTTCCAGAGTTAAACCCGTGTGTGGATTCAGCAGTCTGCAAACACTTTCTGTGCAGAGTTTCAAAACAGGCGTTTTCCGCCCAATAACGGCATATGGAAGAAACGGCAGAAAGCACAGGGAAATATCTGCTTCTAAATCCAAAACGCAGCTATCTAACAGAATGGTTGTCAATGTGTGCGCTCAACTTCCTGAGTTAAACCCGTGTGTGGATTCAGCAGTCTGCAAACACTTTCTGTGCAGAGTTTCAAAACAGGCGTCTTCAACCCAATACCGGTATATGGAAGATACAGCAGAGGGCACAGGGAAATATCTGCTTCTAAATCCAAAACGCAGCTATCTAACAGAACGGTTATCAAAGTGTGCACTCAACTTCCAGAGTTAAACCCGTGTGTGGATTCAGCAGTCTGCAAACATTTTCAGTGCAGAGTTTCAAAACAGGCGTTTTCAGCCCAATACCGGCATATGGAAGAAACGGCAGAAAGCACAGGGAAATATCTGCTTCTAAATCCAAAACGCAGCTATCTAACAGAACGGTTGTCAATGTGTGCACTCAACTTCCAGAGTTAAACCCGTGTGTGGATTCAGCAGTCTGCAAACACTTTCTGTGCAGAGTTTCAAAACAGGCGTTTTCAGCCCAGTACCGGCATATGGAAGAAACGGCAGAAGGCACAGGGAAATATCTGCTTCTAAATCCAAAACGTAGCTATCTAACAGAACGGTTGTCAATGTGTGCACTCAACTTCCAGAGATAAACCCATGTGTGGATTCAGCAGTCTGCAAACACTTTCAGTGCAGAGTTTCAAAACAGACGTATTCAGCCCAGTACCGGCATATGGAACAGACAACAGTAAGCACAGGGAAATATCTGCTTCTAAATCCAAAACGCAGCTATCTAACAGAACGGTTGTCAATGTGTGCACTCAACTTCCAGAGTTAAACCCGTGTGTGGATTCAGCAGTCTGCAACCACTTTCGGTGCAGAGTTTAAAAACAGACGTTTTCAGCCCAGTACCGGCATATGGAAGAGACAACAGTAAGCACAGGGAAATATCTGCTTCTAAATCCTAAACGCACCTATCTAACAGAGTGGTTTTCAATGTGTGCACTCAAATTCCAGAGTTAAAGGCGTGTGTGGATTCAGTAGTCGGCAAACACTTTCTGTGCGGAGTTTCAAAACAGTCATTTTCAGCCCAATACCGGCTTATGGAAGAAACAGCAGACAGCACAGTGAAATATCTGCTTCTAAATCCAAAACGCAGCTATCTAACAGAACGGTTGCCAATGTGGGCACTCAACTTCCAGAGTTAAACCCGTGTGTGGATTCAGCAGTCTGCAAACACTTACTGTGCAGAGTTTCAAAACAGGCGTTTTCAGCCCAATACCGGCATATGGAAGAAACAGCAGAAACACAGGGAAATATCTGCTTCTAAATCCAAAACGCGGCTACCTAACAGAACGGCTGTCAATGTGTGCACTCAACTTCCAGAGTTAAACCCGTGTGTGGATTCAGCAGTCTGCAAACACTTTCTGTGCAGAGGTTCAAAACAGGCATTTTCAGCCCAATACCGGCATATGGAAGAAACCGCAGAAAGCACAGGGAAATATCTGCTTCTAAATCCAAAACGCAGCTATCTAACAGAACGTTGTCAATGTGTGCACTCAACTTCCAGAGTTAAACCCGTGTGTGGATTCAGCAGTCCGCAAACACTTTCTCTGCAGAGTTTTAAAGCAGACGTTTTCAGCCCAGTAGCGGCATATGGAAGAAACAGCAGTAAGCTCAGGAAAATATCTGCTTCTAAATCCAAAACGCAGCTTTCTAACAGAACGGTTGTCAATGTGTGCACTCAATTTTCAGAGTTAAACCGGTGTGTGTATTCAGCAGTCTGCAATCACTTTCTGTGCAGCGTTTCAAAACAGGCGTTTTCAGCCCAATACCGGCACATGGAAGAAACAGTAGAAAGCACCGGGAAATATCTGCATCTAAATCCAAAACGGAACTATTTAACAGAACGGTTGTCAATGTGTGCACTCAACTTCCAGAGTTAAACCCGTGTGTGGATTCAGCAGTCTGCAAACACTTTCTGTGCAGAGTTTCAAAACAGGCGTTTTCAGCCCAATACCGGCATATTGAAGAAACAGCAGAAAGCACAGGGAAATATCTGCTTCTAAATCCAAAACGCAGCTATCTAACAGAACGGTTGTCAATGTGTGCACTCAATTTCCTGAGATTAATCCGTGTGTGGATTCAGCAGTCTGCAAACACTTTCTGTGCAGAGTTTCAAAACAGACGTTTTCTGCCCAGTACTGGCGTATGGAAGAAACAGCAGTAAGCACAGGGAAATATCTGCTTCTAAATCCAAAACGCAGCTATCTAACAGAACAGTTGTCAATGTGTTCACTCAACTTCCAGAGTTAAAGCCGTTTGTGGATTAAGCAGTCTGCAAACACTTTCTGTGCAGAGTTTCAAAACAGGCATTTTCAGCCCAATACCGGCATATGGAAGAAACAGCAGAAAGCATAGGGAAATATCTGCTTCTAAATCCAAAATGCAGCTATCTAACAGAACGGTTGTCAATGTGTGCACTCAACTTCCAGAGTTAAACCCGTGTGTGGATTCAGCAGTCTGCAAACATTTTCTGTGCAGAGTTTCAAAACAGGCGTTTTCACCCAATACCGGCATAAGGAAGAAACGGCAGAAAGCACAGGGAAATAACTGCTTCTAAATCCAAAACGCAGCTATCTAACAGAACGGTTGTCAATGTGTGCACTCAACTTCCTGAGTTAAACCCGTGTGTGGATTCAGCAGTCTGCAAAAACTTTCTGTGCAGAGTTTTAAAGCAGATGTTTTCAGCCCATTACCGGCATATGGAAGAAACAGCAGTAAGCACAGGGAAATATCTGCTTCTAAATGCAAAACGCAGCGGTCTAACAGAACGGTTGTCAATGTGTGCACTCAACTTCCAGAGTTAAACCCGTGTGTGCATTCAGCAGTCTGCAAACACTTGCTGTGCAGAGTTTCAAAACAGGCGTTTTCAGCCAAATACCAGCATATGGAAGAAATGGCAGTGAGCACAGGGAAATATCTGCTTCTAAATCCAAAACGCAGCTATCTAACAGAACGGTTGTCAATGTGTGCACTCAACTTCCAGAGTTAAACCCGTGTGTGGATTCAGCAGTCTGCAAACACTTTCTGTGCAGAGTTTCAAAACAGGCGATTTCAGCCCAATACCGGCATATGGAAGAAACGGCAGAAAGCACAGGGAAATATCTGCTTCTAAATCCAAAACGCAGCTATCTAACAGAACGGTTGTCAATGTGTGCACTCAACTTGCAGAGTTAAACCCGTGTGTGGATTCAGCAGTCTGCAAACACTTTCTGTGCAGAGTTTCAAAACAGGCGTTTTCAGCCCAATATCAGCATATGGAAGAAATGGCAGTGAGCACAGGGAAATATCTGCTTCTAAATCCAAAACGCAGCTATCTAACAGAACGGTTGTCAATGTGTGCACTCAACTTCCAGAGTTAAAACCGTGTGTGGATTCAGCAGTCTGCAAACACTTTCTGTGCAGAGTTTCAAAACAGGCGTTTTCAGCCCAATACCAGCATATGGAAGAAATGGCAGAAAGCACAGGGAAATATCTGCTTCTAAATCCAAAACGCAGCTATCTAACGGAACGGTTGTCAATGTGTGCACTCAACTTCCAGAGTTAAACCCGTGTGTGGATTCAGCAGTCTGCAAACACTTTCTGTGCAGAGTTTCAAAACAGGCGTTTTCAGCCCAAATCCGGCATATGGAAGAAACGGCAGAAAGCACAGGGAAACATCTGCTTCTAAATCCAAAACGCAGCTATCTAACAGAACGGTTATCAAAGTGTGCACTCAACTTCCAGAGTTAAACCCGTGTGTGGATTCAGCAGTCTGCAAACATTTTCAGTGCAGAGTTTCAAAACAGGCGTTTTCAGCCCAATACCGGCATATGGAAGAAACGGCAGAAAGCACAGGGAAATATCTGCTTCTAAATCCAAAACGCAGCTATCTAACAGAACGGTTGTCAATGTGTGCACTCAACTTCCAGAGTTAAACCCGTGTGTGGATTCAGCAGTCTGCAAACACTTTCTGTGCAGAGTTTCAAAACAGGCGTTTTCAGCCCAGTACCGGCATATGGAAGAAACGGCAGAAGGCACAGGGAAACATCTGCTTCTAAATCCAAAACGTAGCTATCTAACAGAACGGTTGTCAATGTGTGCACTCAACTTCCAGAGATAAACCCATGTGTGGATTCAGCAGTCTGCAAACACTTTCAGTGCAGAGTTTCAAAACAGACGTATTCAGCCCAGTACCGGCATATGGAACAGACAACAGTAAGCACAGGGAAATATCTGCTTCTAAATCCAAAACGCAGCTATCTAACAGAATGGTTGTCAATGTGTGCACTCAACTTCCAGAGTTAAACCCGTGTGTGGATTCAGCAGTCTGCAACCACTTTCGGTGCAGAGTTTAAAAACAGACGTTTTCAGCCCAGTACCGGCATATGGAAGAGACAACAGTAAGCACAGGGAAATATCTGCTTCTAAATCCTAAACGCACCTATCTAACAGAGTGGTTTTCAATGTGTGCACTCAAATTCCAGAGTTAAAGGCGTGTGTGGATTCAGTAGTCGGCAAACACTTTCTATGCGGAGTTTCAAAACAGTCATTTTCAGCCCAATACCGGCACATGGAAGAAACAGTAGAAAGCACCGGGAAATATCTGCATCTAAATCCAAAACGCAGCTATCTAACAGAACGGTTGTCAATGTGTGCACTCAATTTCCTGAGATTAATCCGTGTGTGGATTCAGCAGTCTGCAAACACTTTCTGTGCAGAGTTTCAAAACAGACGTTTTCTGCCCAGTACCGGCGTATGGAAGAAACAGCAGTAAGCACAGGGAAATATCTGCTTCTAAATCCAAAACGCAGCTATCTAACAGAACAGTTGTCAATGTGTTCACTCAACTTCCAGAGTTAAAGCCGTTTGTGGATTAAGCAGTCTGCAAACACTTTCTGTGCAGAGTTTCAAAACAGGCATTTTCAGCCCAATACCGGCATATGGAAGAAACAGCAGAAAGCATAGGGAAATATCTGCTTCTAAATCCAAAATGCAGCTATCTAACAGAACGGTTGTCAATGTGTGCACTCAACTTCCAGAGTTAAACCCGTGTGTGGATTCAGCAGTCTGCAAACATTTTCTGTGCAGAGTTTCAAAACAGGCGTTTTCACCCAATACCGGCATAAGGAAGAAACGGCAGAAAGCACAGGGAAATAACTGCTTCTAAATCCAAAACGCAGCTATCTAACAGAACGGTTGTCAATGTGTGCACTCAACTTCCTGAGTTAAACCCGTGTGTGGATTCAGCAGTCTGCAAAAACTTTCTGTGCAGAGTTTTAAAGCAGACGTTTTCAGCCCATTACCGGCATATGGAAGAAACAGCAGTAAGCACAGGGAAATATCTGCTTCTAAATGCAAAACGCAGCGGTCTAACAGAACGGTTGTCAATGTGTGCACTCAACTTCCAGAGTTAAACCCGTGTGTGCATTCAGCAGTCTGCAAACACTTGCTGTGCAGAGTTTCAAAACAGGCGTTTTCAGCCAAATACCAGCATATGGAAGAAATGGCAGTGAGCACAGGGAAATATCTGCTTCTAAATCCAAAACGCAGCTATCTAACAGAACGGTTGTCAATGTGTGCACTCAACTTCCAGAGTTAAACCCGTGTGTGGATTCAGCAGTCTGCAAACACTTTCTGTGCAGAGTTTCAAAACAGGCGATTTCAGCCCAATACCGGCATATGGAAGAAACGGCAGAAAGCACAGGGAAATATCTGCTTCTAAATCCAAAACGCAGCTATCTAACAGAACGGTTGTCAATGTGTGCACTCAACTTGCAGAGTTAAACCCGTGTGTGGATTCAGCAGTCTGCAAACACTTTCTGTGCAGAGTTTCAAAACAGGCGTTTTCAGCCCAATACCAGCATATGGAAGAAATGGCAGTGAGCACAGGGAAATATCTGCTTCTAAATCCAAAACGCAGCTATCTAACAGAACGGTTGTCAATGTGTGCACTCAACTTCCAGAGTTAAAACCGTGTGTGGATTCAGCAGTCTGCAAACACTTTCTGTGCAGAGTTTCAAAACAGGCGTTTTCAGCCCAATACCGGCATAAGGAAGAAACAGCAGAAAGCACAAGGAAATATCTGGTTCTAAATCCAAAACGCAGCTATCTAACAGAACGGTTGTCAATTTGTGCACTCAACTTTCAGAGTTAAACCCGTGTGTGGATTCAGCAGTCTGCAAACACTTTCTGTGCAGAGTTTTAAAGCATACGTTTTCAGCGCAGTACCGGCATGTGGAAGAAACAGCAGTAAGCACAGGGAAATATCTGCTTCAAAATCCAAAACGCAGCTATCTAACAGAACGGTTGTCAATGTGTGCACTCAACTTCCAGAGTTAAACCCGTGTGTGTATTCAGCAGACTGCAAACACTTTCTGTGCAGCGTTTCAAAAGGGACGTTTTCAGCCCATTACCGGCATATGTAAGAAACGGCAGTAAGCACAGGGTAATATCTGCTTCTAAATCCAAAACGCAGCTATCTAACAGAACGGTTGTCAATGTGTGCACTCAACATCCAGAGGTAAACCCCTGTGTGGATTCAGCAGTCTGCAAACACTTTCTGTGCAGAGTTTCAAAACAGGCGTTTTCAGCCCAATACAGGCATATGGAAGAAACAGCAGAAAGCACAGGGAAATATCTGCTTCTAAATCCAAAACGCAATTATCTAACAGAACGGTTGTCAATGTGTGCACTCAACTTCCAGAGTTAAACCCGTGTGTGCATTCAGCAGTCTGCAAACACTTTCTGTGCAGAGTTTCAAAACAGGCCTTTTCAGCCCAATACCGGCATATGGAAGAAACTTCAGAAAGCACAGGGAAATATCTGCTTCTAAATCCAAAACGCAGCTATCTAACAGAACGGTTGTCAATGTGTGCATTCAACTTCCAGAGTTAAACCCGTGTGTGGATTCAGCAGTCTGCAAACACTTTCTGTGCAGAGTTTCAAAACAGACGTTTTCAGCCCAATACCGGCATATGGAAGAAACGGAAGAAAGCACAGGGAAATATCTGCTTCTAAATCCAAAACGCAGCTATCTAACAGAACGGTTGTCAATGTGTGCACTCAACTTCCAGAGTTAAACCCGTGTGTGGATTCAGCAGTCTGCAAACACTTTCTGTGCATTGTTTCAAAACAGGCATTTTCAGCCCAATACCGGCATATGGAAGAATCGGC
Organism: Aotus nancymaae; assembly: GCF_030222135.1. Classification (NCBI taxonomy): domain Eukaryota; kingdom Metazoa; phylum Chordata; class Mammalia; order Primates; family Aotidae; genus Aotus; species Aotus nancymaae. The sequence continues at coordinate 61,848,286 of NW_026988431.1, forward strand.
AGAAAGCACAGGGAAATATCTGCTTCTAAATCCAAAACGCAGCTATCTAACAGAACGGTTGTCAATGTGTGCACTCAACTTCCGAGTTAAACCCGTGTGTGGATTCAACAGTCTGCAAAAACTTTCTGTGCAGAGTTTTAAAGCAGACGTTTTCAGCCCATTACCGGCAAATGGAAGAAACAGCAGTAAGCACAGGGAAATATCTGCTTCTAAATGCAAAACGCAGTTGTCTAACAGAACGGTTGTCAATGTGTGCACTCAACTTTCAGAGTTAAACCCGTGTGTGGTTTCAGCAGTCTGCAAACACTTTCTGTGCAGAGTTTCAAAAGAGACGTTTTCAGCCCAGTACCGGCATATGGAAGAAACAGCAATAAGAACAGGGATATATCCGCTTCTAAATCCAAAATGCAGCTATCTAACAGAACGGTTATCAATGTGTGCACTCAACTTCCAGAGTTAAACCCGTGTGTGCATTCAGCAGTCTGCAAACACATTCTGTGCAGAGTTTCAAAACAGGCGTTTTCAGCCCAAAACCAGCATATGGAAGAAATGGCAGTGAGCACAGGGAAATATCTGCTTCTAAATCCAAAACGCAGCTATCTAACAGAACGGTTGTCAATGTGTGCACTCAACTTCCAGAGTTAAACCGGTGTGTGGATTCAGCAGTCTGCAAACACTTTCTGTGCAGAGTTTCAAAACAGGCGTTTTCAGCCCAATACCGGCATATGGAAGAAACGGCAGAAAGCACAGGGAAATATCTGCTTATAAATCCAAAACGGAGCTATCTAACAGAACGGTTGTCAATGTGTGCACTCAACTTCCAGAGTTAAACCCGTGTGTGGATTCAGCAGTCTGCAAACACTTTCTGTGCAGAGTTTCAAAACAGGCGTTTTCAGCCCAATACCAGCATATGGAAGAAATGGCAGTGAGCACAGGGAAATATATGCTTCTAAATCCAAAACGCAGCGATCTAACAGAACGGTTGTCAATGTGTGCACTCAACTCCCAGAGTTAAAACCATGTGTGGATTCAGCAGTCTGCAAACACTTTCTGTGCAGAGTTTCAAAACAGGCGTTATCAGCACAATACCGGCATATGGAAGACACAGCAGTAAGCACAGGGAAATATCTGCTTCTAAATCCAAAACGCAGCTATCTAACAGAACGGTTGTCAATGTGTGCACTCAACTTGCAGAGTTAAAGCCGTGTGTGGATTCAGCAGTTTGTAAACACTTTCTGTGCAGAGTTTTAAAACAGGCGTTTTCAGCACAATACCGGCATATGGAAGAAATGGCAGAAAGCAGAGGGAAATATCTGCTTCTAAATCCAAAACGCAGCTATCTAACAGAACGGTTGTCAATGTGTGCACTCAACTTCCAGAGTTAAACCCGTGTGTGTATTCAGCAGTCTGCAAACACTTTCTGTGCAGCGTTTCAAAACAGGCGTTTTCAGCCCAGTACCGGCATGTGGAAGAAAGAGCAGTAAGCACAGGGTAATATCTGCTTATAAATCCAAAACGCAGCTATCTAACAGAACGGTTGTCAATGTGTGCACTCAACTTCCAGAGTTAAACCCGTGTGTGGATTCAGCAGTCTTCCAAAATTTTATGGGCAGCGTTTCAAAACAGGCGTTTTCAGCCCAATACCGGCATATGGAAGAAACGGCAGAAAGCACAGCGAAATATCTGCTTCTAAATCCAAAACGCAGCTAACTAACAGAACGGTTATCAATGTGTGCACTCAACTTCCAGAGTTAAACCCGTGTGTGTATTCAGCAGTCTGCAAACACTTTCTGTGCAGAGTTTCAAAACAGGCGTTTTCAGCCCAGTACCGGCATATGGAAGATATAGCAGAAAGCACAGGGAAATATCTGCTTCTAAATCCAAAACGCAGCTATCTAACAGAACGTTTGTCAACGTGTGCACTCAACTTCCTGAGTTAAACCCGTGTGTGGATTCAGCAGTCTGCAAAAACTTTCTGTGCAGAGTTTTAAAGCAGACGTTTTCAGCCCATTACCGGCCTATGGAAGAAACAGCAGTAAGCACAGGGAAATATCTGCTTCTAAATGCAAAACGCAGCTGTCTAACAGAACGGTTGTCAATGTGTGCACTCAACTTTCAGAGTTAAACCCATGTGTGGATTCAGCAGTCTGCAAACACTTTCTGTGCAGAGTTTCAAAGAGACGTTGTCAGCCCAGTACCGGCATATGGAAGAAACAGCAATAAGCACAGGGTTATATCCGCTTTTAAATCCAAAATGCAGCTATCTAACAGAACGGTTATCAATGTGTGCACTCAACTTCCAGAGTTAAACCCATGTGTGCATTCAGCAGTCTGCAAACACTTTATGTGCAGAGTTTCAAAACAGGCGTTTTCAGCCCAATACCGGCATATGGAAGAAATGGCAGTGAGCACAGGGAAATATCTGCTTCTAAGTCCAAAACGCAGCTATCTAACAGAACGGTTGTCAATGTGTGCACTCAACTTCCTGAGTTAAACCCGTGTGTGGGTTCAGCAGTCTGCAAACACTTTCTGTGCAGAGTTTCAAAACAGGCCTTTTCATCCCAATACCGGCATAGGAAGAAACGGCAGAAAGCACAGGGAAATGTCTGCTTCTAAATCCAAAACGCAGCTGTCTAACAGAACGGTTGTCAATGTGTGCACTAAACTTCCAGAGTTAAACCCGTGTGTGGATTCAGCAGTCTGCAAACACTTTCTGTGCAGAGTTTCAAAAGAGACGTTTTCAGCCCAGTACCGGCGTATGGACGAAACGGCAGTAAGCACAGGGAAATATCTGCTTCTAAATCCAAAACGCAGCTATCTAACAGAACAGATGTCAATGTGTGCACTCAACTTCCAGAGTTAAACCCGTGTGTGGATTCAGCAGTCTGCAAACACTTTCTGTGCAGAGTTTCAAAACAGGCGTTTTCAGCCCAGTACCGGCATATGGAAGAAACGGTAGAAGGCACAGGGAAATATCTGCTTCTAAATCCAAAACGTAGCTATCTAACAGAACGGTTGTCAATGTGTGCACTCAACTTCCAGAGATAAACCCATGTGTGGATTCAGCAGTCTGCAAACACTTTCAGTGCAGAGTTTCAAAACAGACGTATTCAGCCCAGTACCGGCATATGGAACAGACAACAGTAAGCACAGGGAAATATCTGCTTCTAAATCCAAAACGCAGCTATCTAACAGAACGGTTGTCAATGTGTGCACTCAACTTCCAGAGTTAAACCCGTGTGTGGATTCAGCAGTCTGCAACCACTTTCGGTGCAGAGTTTAAAAACAGACGTTTTCAGCCCAGTACCGGCATATGGAAGAGACAACAGTAAGCACAGGGAAATATCTGCTTCTAAATCCTAAACGCACCTATCTAACAGAGTGGTTTTCAATGTGTGCACTCAAATTCCAGAGTTAAAGGCGTGTGTGGATTCAGTAGTCGGCAAACACTTTCTGTGCGGAGTTTCAAAACAGTCATTTTCAGCCCAATACCGGCTTATGGAAGAAACAGCAGACAGCACAGTGAAATATCTGCTTCTAAATCCAAAACGCAGCTATCTAACAGAACGGTTGCCAATGTGGGCACTCAACTTCCAGAGTTAAACCCGTGTGTGGATTCAGCAGTCTGCAAACACTTACTGTGCAGAGTTTCAAAACAGGCGTTTTCAGCCCAATACCGGCATATGGAAGAAACAGCAGAAACACAGGGAAATATCTGCTTCTAAATCCAAAACGCGGCTACCTAACAGATCGGCGGTCAATGTGTGCACTCAACTTCCAGAGTTAAACCCGTGTGTGGATTCAGCAGTCTGCAAACACTTTCTGTGCAGAGGTTCAAAACAGGCATTTTCAGCCCAATACCGGCATATGGAAGAAACCGCAGAAAGCACAGGGAAATATCTGCTTCTAAATCCAAAACGCAGCTATCTAACAGAACGTTGTCAATGTGTGCACTCAACTTCCAGAGTTAAACCCGTGTGTGGATTCAGCAGTCCGCAAACACTTTCTCTGCAGAGTTTTAAAGCAGACGTTTTCAGCCCAGTAGCGGCATATGGAAGAAACAGCAGTAAGCTCAGGAAAATATCTGCTTCTAAATCCAAAACGCAGCTTTCTAACAGAACGGTTGTCAATGTGTGCACTCAATTTTCAGAGTTAAACCGGTGTGTGTATTCAGCAGTCTGCAATCACTTTCTGTGCAGCGTTTCAAAACAGGCGTTTTCAGCCCAATACCGGCACATGGAAGAAACAGTAGATAGCACCGGGAAATATCTGCATCTAAATCCAAAACGGAACTATCTAACAGAACGGTTGTCAATGTGTGCACTCAACTTCCAGAGTTAAACCCGTGTGTGGATTCAGCAGTCTGCAAACACTTTCTGTGCAGAGTTTCAAAACAGGCGTTTTCAGCCCAATACCGGCATATTGAAGAAACAGCAGAAAGCACAGGGAAATATCTGCTTCTAAATCCAAAACGCAGCTATCTAACAGAACGGTTGTCAATGTGTGCACTCAATTTCCTGAGATTAATCCGTGTGTGGATTCAGCAGTCTGCAAACACTTTCTGTGCAGAGTTTCAAAACAGACGTTTTCTGCCCAGTACCGGCGTATGGAAGAAACAGCAGTAAGCACAGGGAAATATCTGCTTCTAAATCCAAAACGCAGCTATCTAACAGAACAGTTGTCAATGTGTTCACTCAACTTCCAGAGTTAAAGCCGTTTGTGGATTAAGCAGTCTGCAAACACTTTCTGTGCAGAGTTTCAAAACAGGCATTTTCAGCCCAATACCGGCATATGGAAGAAACAGCAGAAAGCATAGGGAAATATCTGCTTCTAAATCCAAAATGCAGCTATCTAACAGAACGGTTGTCAATGTGTGCACTCAACTTCCAGAGTTAAACCCGTGTGTGGATTCAGCAGTCTGCAAACATTTTCTGTGCAGAGTTTCAAAACAGGCGTTTTCACCCAATACTGGCATAAGGAAGAAACGGCAGAAAGCACAGGGAAATAACTGCTTCTAAATCCAAAACGCAGCTATCTAACAGAACGGTTGTCAATGTGTGCACTCAACTTCCTGAGTTAAACCCGTGTGTGGATTCAGCAGTCTGCAAAAACTTTCTGTGCAGAGTTTTAAAGCAGACGTTTTCAGCCCATTACCGGCATATGGAAGAAACAGCAGTAAGCACAGGGAAATATCTGCTTCTAAATGCAAAACGCAGCGGTCTAACAGAACGGTTGTCAATGTGTGCACTCAACTTCCAGAGTTAAACCCGTGTGTGCATTCAGCAGTCTGCAAACACTTGCTGGGCAGAGTTTCAAAACAGGCGTTTTCAGCCAAATACCAGCATATGGAAGAAATGGCAGTGAGCACAGGGAAATATCTGCTTCTAAATCCAAAACGCAGCTATCTAACAGAACGGTTGTCAATGTGTGCACTCAACTTCCAGAGTTAAACCCGTGTGTGGATTCAGCAGTCTGCAAACACTTTCTGTGCAGAGTTTCAAAACAGGCGATTTCAGCCCAATACCGCCATATGGAAGAAACGGCAGAAAGCACAGGGAAATATCTGCTTCTAAATCCAAAACGCAGCTATCTAACAGAACGGTTGTCAATGTGTGCACTCAACTTGCAGAGTTAAACCCGTGTGTGGATTCAGCAGTCTGCAAACACTTTCTGTGCAGAGTTTCAAAACAGGCGTTTTCAGCCCAATACCAGCATATGGAAGAAATGGCAGTGAGCACAGGGAAATATCTGCTTCTAAATCCAAAACGCAGCTATCTAACAGAACGGTTGTCAATGTGTGCACTCAACTTCCAGAGTTAAAACCGTGTGTGGATTCAGCAGTCTGCAAACACTTTCTGTGCAGAGTTTCAAAACAGGCGTTTTCAGCCCAATACCGGCATAAGGAAGAAACAGCAGAAAGCACAAGGAAATATCTGGTTCTAAATCCAAAACGCAGCTATCTAACAGAACGGTTGTCAATTTGTGCACTCAACTTTCAGAGTTAAACCCGTGTGTGGATTCAGCAGTCTGCAAACACTTTCTGTGCAGAGTTTTAAAGCATACGTTTTCAGCGCAGTACCGGCATGTGGAAGAAACAGCAGTAAGCACAGGGAAATATCTGCTTCAAAATCCAAAACGCAGCTATCTAACAGAACGGTTGTCAATGTGTGCACTCAACTTCCAGAGTTAAACCCGTGTGTGTATTCAGCAGACTGCAAACAATTTCTGTGCAGCGTTTCAAAAGGGACGTTTTCAGCCCATTACCGGCATATGTAAGAAACGGCAGTAAGCACAGGGTAATATCTGCTTCTAAATCCAAAACGCAGCTATCTAACAGAACGGTTGTCAATGTGTGCACTCAACATCCAGAAGTAAACCCCTGTGTGGATTCAGCAGTCTGCAAACACTTTCTGTGCAGAGTTTCAAAACAGGCGTTTTCAGCCCAATACAGGCATATGGAAGAAACAGCAGAAAGCACAGGGAAATATCTGCTTCTAAATCCAAAACCCAATTATCTAACAGAACGGTTGTCAATGTGTGCACTCAACTTCCAGAGTTAAACCAGTGTGTGGATTCAGCAGTCTGCAAACACTTTCTGTGCAGAGTTTCAAAACAGGCCTTTTCAGCCCAATACCGGCATATGGAAGAAACTTCAGAAAGCACAGGGAAATATCTGCTTCTAAATCCAAAACGCAGCTATCTAACAGAACGGTTGTCAATGTGTGCATTCAACTTCCAGAGTTAAACCCGTGTGTGGATTCAGCAGTCTGCAAACACTTTCTGTGCAGAGTTTCAAAACAGACGTTTTCAGCCCAATACCGGCATATGGAAGAAACGGAAGAAAGCACAGGGAAATATCTGCTTCTAAATCCAAAACGCAGCTATCTAACAGAACGGTTGTCAATGTGTGCACTCAACTTCCAGAGTTAAACCCGTGTGTGGATTCAGCAGTCTGCAAACACTTTCTGTGCATTGTTTCAAAACAGGCATTTTCAGCCCAATACCGGCATAAGGAAGAATCGGCAGAAAGCACAGGGAAATATCTGCTTCTAAATCCAAAACGCAGCTATCTAACAGAACGGTTGTCAATGTGTGCACTCAACTTCCGAGTTAAACCCGTGTGTGGATTCAACAGTCTGCAAAAACTTTCTGTGCAGAGTTTTAAAGCAGACGTTTTCAGCCCATTACCGGCAAATGGAAGAAACAGCAGTAAGCACAGGGAAATATCTGCTTCTAAATGCAAAACGCAGTTGTCTAACAGAACGGTTGTCAATGTGTGCACTCAACTTTCAGAGTTAAACCCGTGTGTGGTTTCAGCAGTCTGCAAACACTTTCTGTGCAGAGTTTCAAAAGAGACGTTTTCAGCCCAGTACCGGCATATGGAAGAAACAGCAATAAGAACAGGGATATATCCGCTTCTAAATCCAAAATGCAGCTATCTAACAGAACGGTTATCAATGTGTGCACTCAATTCCAGAGTTAAACCCGTGTGTGCATTCAGCAGTCTGCAAACACATTCTGTGCAGAGTTTCAAAACAGGCGTTTTCAGCCCAAAACCAGCATATGGAAGAAATGGCAGTGAGCACAGGGAAATATCTGCTTCTAAATCCAAAACGCAGCTATCTAACAGAACGGTTGTCAATGTGTGCACTCAACTTCCAGAGTTAAACCGGTGTGTGGATTCAGCAGTCTGCAAACACTTTCTGTGCAGAGTTTCAAAACAGGCGTTTTCAGCCCAATACCGGCATATGGAAGAAACGGCAGAAAGCCCAGGGAAATATCTGCTTATAAATCCAAAACGCAGCTATCTAACAGAACGGTTGTCAATGTGTGCACTCAACTTCCAGAGTTAAACCCGTGTGTGGATTCAGCAGTCTGCAAACACTTTCTGTGCAGAGTTTCAAAACAGGCGTTTTCAGCCCAATACCAGCATATGGAAGAAATGGCAGTGAGCACAGGGAAATATATGCTTCTAAATCCAAAACGCAGCGATCTAACAGAACGGTTGTCAATGTGTGCACTCAACTCCCAGAGTTAAAACCATGTGTGGATTCAGCAGTCTGCAAACACTTTCTGTGCAGAGTTTCAAAACAGGCGTTATCAGCACAATACCGGCATATGGAAGACACAGCAGTAAGCACAGGGAAATATCTGCTTCTAAATCCAAAACGCAGCTATCTAACAGAACGGTTGTCAATGTGTGCACTCAACTTCCAGAGTTAAAGCCGTGTGTGGATTCAGCAGTTTGTAAACACTTTCTGTGCAGAGTTTTAAAACAGGCGTTTTCAGCACAATACCGGCATATGGAAGAAACGGCAGAAAGCAGAGGGAAATATCTGCTTCTAAATCCAAAACGCAGCTATCTAACAGAACGGTTGTCAATGTGTGCACTCAACTCCCAGAGTTAAACCCGTGTGTGTATTCAGCAGTCTGCAAACACTTTCTGTGCAGCGTTTCAAAACAGGCGTTTTCAGCCCAGTACCGGCATATGGAAGAAAGAGCAGTAAGCACAGGGTAATATCTGCTTCTAAATCCAAAACGCAGCTATCTAACAGAACGGTTGTCAATGTGTGCACTCAACTTCCAGAGTTAAACCCGTGTGTGGATTAAGCAGTCTTCCAAAATTTTATGGGCAGAGTTTCAAAACAGGCGTTTTCAGCCCAATACCGGCATATGGAAGAAACGGCAGAAAGCACAGCGAAATATCTGCTTCTAAATCCAAAACGCAGCTAACTAACAGAACGGTTATCAATGTGTGCACTCAACTTCCAGAGTTAAACCCGTGTGTGTATTCAGCAGTCTGCAAACACTTTCTGTGCAGAGTTTCAAAACAGGCGTTTTCAGCCCAGTACCAGCATATGGAAGATATAGCAGAAAGCACAGGGAAATATCTGCTTCTAAATCCAAAACGCAGCTATCTAACAGAACGTTTGTCAACGTGTGCACTCAACTTCCTGAGTTAAACCCGTGTGTGGATTCAGCAGTCTGCAAAAACTTTCTGTGCAGAGTTTTAAAGCAGACGTTTTCAGCCCATTACCGTCCTATGGAAGAAACAGCAGTAAGCACAGGGAAATATCTGCTTCTAAATGCAAAACGCAGCTGTCTAACAGAACGGTTGTCAATGTGTGCACTCAACTTTCAGAGTTAAACCCATGTGTGGATTCAGCAGTCTGCAAACACTTTCTGTGCAGAGTTTCAAAAGAGACGTTGTCAGCCCAGTACCGGCATATGGAAGAAACAGCAATAAGCACAGGGATATATCCGCTTTTAAATCCAAAATGCAGCTATCTAACAGAACGGTTATCAATGTGTGCACTCAACTTCCAGAGTTAAACCCATGTGTGCATTCAGCAGTCTGCAAACACTTTCTGTGCAGAGTTTCAAAACAGGCGTTTTCAGCCCAATACCGGCATATGGAAGAAATGGCAGTGAGCACAGGGAAATATCTGCTTCTAAATCCAAAACGCAGCTATCTAACAGAACGGTTGTCAATGTGTGCACTCAACTTCCTGAGTTAAACCCGTGTGTGGATTCAGCAGTCTGCAAACACTTTCTGTGCAGAGTTTCAAAACAGGCCTTTTCATCCCAATACCGGCATAGGAAGAAACGGCAGAAAGCACAGGGAAATATCTGCTTCTAAATCCAAAACGCAGCTGTCTAACAGAACGGTTGTCAATGTGTGCACTAAACTTCCAGAGTTAAACCCGTGTGTGGATTCAGCAGTCTGCAAACACTTTCTGTGCAGAGTTTCAAAAGAGACGTTTTCAGCCCAGTACAGGCGTATGGACGAAACGGCAGTAAGCACAGGGAAATATCTGCTTCTAAATCCAAAACGCAGTTATCTAACAGAACAGATGTCAATGTGTGCACTCAACTTCCAGAGTTAAACCCGTGTGTGGATTCAGCAGTCTGCAAACACTTTCTCTGCAGAGTCCCAAAACAGGCGTTTTCAGCCCATTACCGGCATATGGAAGAAACAGCAGTCAGCACAGGGAAATATCTGCTTCTAAATCCAAAACGCAGCTATCTAACAGAACGGTTGTCAATGTGTGCACTCAACTTCCAGAGTTAAACCCGTGTGTGGATTCAGCAGTCTGCAAACACTTTCTGTGCATTGTTTCAAAACAGACGTTTTCAGCCCAGTACCTGCATATGGAAGAAAAAGCAATAAGTACAGGGATATATCTGCCTCTAAATCCAAAACGCAGCTATCTAACATAACGGTTATCAATGTGTGCACTCAACTTCTAGAGTTAAATCCGTGTGTGGATTCAACAGTCTGTAAACACTTTCTCTGCAAAGTTTCAAAACAGGCGTTTTCAGCCCAATACCGGAATATGGAAGAAACGGCAGAAAGCACAGGGAAATATCTGCTTCTAAATCCAAAACGCAGCAATCTAACAGAACGGTTGTCAATGTGTGCACTCAACTTCCAGAGTTAAACCCGTGTGTGCATTCAGCAGTCTGCAAACACTTTCTGTGCAGAGTTTCAAAACAGGCGTTTTCAGCCCAATACCGGCATATGGAAGAAATGGCAAAAAGCACAGGGAAATATCTGCTTCTAAATCCAAAACGCACCTATCTAACAGAACGGTTGTCAATGTGTGCACTCAACTTCCCGAGTTAAACCCGTGTGTGGATTCAGCAGTCTGCAAACAGTTTCTGTGCAGAGTTTCAAAAGAGACGTTGTCATCCCAATACCGGCATATGGAAGAAACAGCAGAAAGCACAGGGAAATATCTGCTTCTAAATCCAAAACGCAGCTATCTAACAGAACGGTTATCAATGTGTGCACTCAACTTCCAGAATTACATCCGTGTGTGGATTCAGCAGTCTGCAAACACTTTCTGTGCAGAGTTTCAAAAGAGACGTTTTCAGCCCAGTACCGGCATATGGAAGAAACAGAAGAGGGCACAGGGAAATATCTGCTTCTAAATCCAAAACGCAGCTATCTAACAGAACGGTTGTCAATGTGTGCACTCAACTTCCAGAGTTAAACCCGTGTGTGTATTCAGCAGTCTGCAAACACTTTCTGTGCAGAGTTTGAAAACAGTCGTTTTCAGCCCATTGCCGGCATATGGAGGAAACGGCAGGAAGCACAGGGAAATATCTTCTTCTAAATCCAAAACGCAGCAATCTAACAGAACGGTTGTCAATGTGTGCACTCAACTTCCCGAGTTAAACCCGTGTGTGGATTCAGGAGTCTGCAAACACTTTGTGTGCAGAGTTTCAAAACAGGCGTTTTCAGCCCAAAACGGGCATATGGAAGAAACGGCATAAACACAGGGAAATATCTGCTTCTAAATCCAAAACGCTGCTTTCTAACAGAATGGTTTTCAACGTGTGCTCTCAACTTTCAGAGTTAAAGCAGTGTGTGGATTCAGCTGTCTGCAAACACTTTCTGTGCAGAGTTTCAAAACAGGCGTTTTCATCCCAATACCGGCATATGGAAGAAACAGCAGAAAGCAAAGGGAAATATCTGCTTCTAAATCCAAAATGCAGCTCTCTAACAGAACGGTTGTCAATGTGTGCACTCAACTTCCAGAGTTAAATCCGTGTGTGGATTCAGCTGTCTGCAAAGACTTTCTGTGCAGCGTTTCAAAACAGGTGTTTCCAACCCAATACCGGTATATGGAAGAAATAGCAGAGGGCACAGGGAAATATCTGCTTCTAAATCCAAAACGCAGCTATCTAACAGAAGCGTTGTCAATGTGTGCACTCAACTCCAGAGTTAAACCACTGTGTGGATTCAGCAGTCTGCAAACACTTTCTGTGCAGAGTTTCAAAACAGGCATTTTCAGCCCAATACCGGCTTATGGAAGAAACGGAAGAAAGCACAGGGAAATATCTGCTTTCAAATCCAAAACGCAGCTATCTAACAGAACGGTAGTCAATGTGTGCACTCAACTACCAGAGTTAATCCCGTGTGTGGATTCAGCAGTCTGCAAACACTTCCTGTGCAGAGATTCAAAACAGGCCTTTTCAGCCCAATACCGGCATATGGAGGAAACGGAAGAAAGCACAGGGAAATATCTGCTTCTAAATCCAAAACGCAGCTATCTAACAGAACGGTTGTCAATGTGTGCACTCAACTTCCAGAGTTAAACCCGTGTGTGGATTCAGTAGACTGCAAACACTTTCTGTGCAGCGTTTCAAAACAGGCGTTTTCAGCCCATTTCCGGCATTTGTAAGAAACGGCAGTAAGCACAGGTTAATATCTGCTTCTAAATCCAAAACGCAGCTATCTAACAGAACGGTTGTCAATGTGTGCACTCAACATCCAGAGTTAAACCCCTGTGTGGATTCAGCAGTCTGCAAACACTTTCTGTGAAGAGTTTCAAAACAGGCGTTTTCAGCCCAATACAGGCATATGGAAGAAACGGAAGAAAGCACAGGGAAACAACTGCTTCTAAATCCAAAACGCAACTATCTAACAGAACGGTTGTCAATGTGTGCACTCAACTTCCAGAGTTAAACCCGTGTGTGGATTCAGCAGTCTGCAAACACTTTCTGTGCAGAGTTTCAAAACAGGCCTTTTCAGCCCAATACCGGCATATGGAAGAAACGGCAGAAAGCACAGGGAAACATCTGCTTCTAAATCCAAAACGCAGCAGTCTAAAAGAACGGTTGTCAATGTGTGCACTCAACTTCCAGAGTTAAACCCGTGTGTGGATTCAGCAGTGTGCAAACACTTTCTGTGCAGAGTTTCAAAACAGGCATTTTCAGCCCAATACCGGCATATGGAAGAAACGGCAGAAAGCACAGGGAAATATCTGCTTCTAAATCCAAAACGCAGCAGTCTAACAGAACGGTTGTCAATGTGTGCATTCAACTTCCAGAGTTAAACCCGTGTGTGGATTCAGCAGTCTGCAAACACTTTCTGTCCAGAGTTTCAAAACAGGCGTTTTCAGCCCAATACCGGCATATGGAAGAAACGGAAGAAAGCACAGGGAAATATCTGCTTCTAAATCCAAAACGCAGCTATCTAACAGAACGGTTGTGAATGTGTGCACTCAACTTCAAGAGTTAAACCCGTGTGTGGATTCAGCAGTCTGCAAACACTTTCTGTGCAGAGTTTCAAAACAGGCATTTTCAGCCCAAAACCGGCATATGGAAGAAACGGCAGAAAGCACAGGGAAACATCTGCTTCTAAATCCAAAACGCAGCAGTCTAACAGAACGGTTGTCAATGTGTGCACTCAACTTCCAGAGTTAAACCCGTGTGTGGATTAAGCAGTCTGCAAACACTTTCTGTGCAGAGTTTCAAAACAGGCGTTTTCAGCCCAATACCAGCATATGGAAGAAATGGCAGTGAGCACAGGGAAATATCTGCTTCTAAATCCAAAACGCAGCTATCTAACAGAACGGTTGACAATGTGTGCACTCAACTTCCAGAGTTAAACCCGTCTGTGGATTCAGCAGTCTTCCAAAATTTTATGGGCAGAGTTTCAAAACAGGCGTTTTCAGCCCAATACCGGTATATGGAAGAAACGGCAGAAAGCACAGGGAAATATCTGCTTCTAAATCCAAAACGCAGCTATCTAACAGAACGGTTGTCAATGTGTGCACTCAACTTCCAGAGTTAAACCCGTGTGAGCATTCAGCAGTCTGCAAACACTTTCTGTGCAGAGTTTCAAAACAGGCGTTTACAGCCCAATACCGGCATATGGAAGAAACGGCAGAAAGCAAAGGGAAATATTTGCTTCTAAATCCAAAATGCAGCTATCTAACATAAGGGTTATCAATGTGTGCACTCAACTTCCAGAGTTAAACCGGTGTGTGTATTCAGCAGTCTGCAAACACTTTCTGTGCAGAGTTTCAAAACAGGCGTTTTCAGCCCAGTACCGGCATATGGAAGAAACAGCAGAAAGCACAGGGAAATATATGCTTCTAAATCCAAAACGCAGCTATCTAACAGAACGTTTGTCAATGTGTGCACTCAACTTCCAGAGTTAAACCCGTGTGTGGATTCAGCAGTCTGCAAACATTTTCTGTGCAGAGTTTCAAAACAGGCGTTTTCGGCCCAATACCGGCATATGGAAGAAACGGCAGAAAGCACAGGGAAATATCTGCTTCTAAATCCAAAACGCAGCTATCTAACAGAACGGTTGTCAATGTGTGCACTCAACTTCCAGAGTTAAACCTGTGTGTGGATTCAGGAGTCTGCAAACACATTCTGTGCAGAGTTTCAAAACACGCCTTTTCAGCCCAATACCGGCATATGGAAGAAACGGCAGAAAGCACAGGGAAATATCTGCTTCTAAATCCAAAACGCAGCTATCTAACAGAACGGTTGTCAATATGGGCACTCATCTTCCAGAGTTAAACCCGTGTGTGTATTCAGCAGTCTGCAAACACATTCTGTGCAGAGTTTCAAAACAGGCGTTTTCAGCCCAATACCGGCAGATGGAAGAAACGGCAGAAAGCACAGGGAAATATCTGCTTCTAAATCCAAAACGCAGCTCTCTAAGAGAACGGTTGTCAATGTGGGCACTCAACTTCCAGAGTTAAACCCGTGTGTGGATTCAGCAGTCTGCAAACACTTTCTGTGCAGAGTTTCAAAACAGGCGTTTTCAGCCCAATACCGGCATTTGGAATTAACGGAAGAAAGCACAGGGAAATATCTGCTTCTAAATCCAAAACGCAGCTATCTAACAGAACGGTTGTCAATGTGTGCACTCAACTTCCAGTGTTAAACCCGTGTGTGGATTCAGCAGTCTGCAAACACTTACTGTGCAGAGTTTCAAAACAGGCGTTTTCATCCCAATACCGGCATATGGAAGAAACAGCAGAGGGCAAAGGGCAATATCTGCTTCTAAATCCAAAACGCAGCTATCTAACAGAACGGTTGTCAATGTGTGCACTCAACTTCCAGAGTTAAACCCGTGTGTGGATTCAGCAGTCTGCAAACACTTTCTGTGCAGAGTTTCAAAACAGGCGTTTTCAGCCCAATACCGGCATGTGGAAGAAATGGCAGAAAGCACAGGGAAATATCTGCTTCTAAATCCAAAACGCAGCTATCTAACAGAACGGTTGTCAGTGTGTGCACTCAACTTCCAGAGTTAATCCCGTTTGTGGATTCAGTAGTCTGCAAACACTTTCTGTGCAGAGTTTCAAAACAGGCGTCTTCAGCCCAATACCGGCATATGGAAGAAACGGCAGAAAGCACAGGGAAATATCTGCTTCTAAATCCAAAAAGCAGGTATCTAACACAATGGTTTTCAACGTCTGCACTCAACTTCCAGAGTTAAAGCAGTGTGTGGATTCAGCAGTCTGCAAACACTTTCTGTGCAGAGTTTCAAAACAGGCGTTTTCAGCCCAATACCGGCATATGGAAGAAACGGCAGAAAGCACAGGGAAATATCTGCTTCTAAATCCAAAACGCAGCTATCTAACAGAACGGTTGTCAATGTGGGCACTCAACTTCCAGAGGGAAACCCGTGTGTGGATTCAGCAGTCTGCAAACACTTACTGTGCAGAATTTCAAAACAGTCGTTTTCAGCTCAATACCGGCATATGGAAGAAACAGCAGAAAGCACAGGGAAATATCTGCTTCTAAATCCAAAACGCAGCTATCTAACAGAACGGTTGTCAATGTGTGCACTCAACTTCCAGAGTTAAATCCGTGTGTGCATTCAGCAGTCTGCAAACACTTTATGTTCAGAGTTTCAAAACAGGCGTTTTCAGCCCAATACCGGCATATGGAAGAAACGGCAGAAAGCACAGGGAAATATCTGCTTCTAAATCCAAAACGCAGCTATCTAACAGAACGGTTGTCAATGTGTGCACTCAACTTCCTGAGTTAAATCCGTGTGTGGATTCAGCAGTCTGTAAACACTTTCTGTGCAGCGTTTCAAAACAGGCGTTTCCAACCCAATACCGGTATATGGAATAAACAGCAGTAAGCACAGGGAAATACCTGCTTCTAAATCCAAAACACAGGTATCTAACAGAACGGTTGTCAATGTGTGCACTCAACTTCCAGAGTGAAACCCGTGTGTAGATTCAGCAGTCTGCAAACACTTTCTGTGCAGAGTTTCAAAACAGGCGTATTCAGCCCAATACCGGCATATGGAAGAAACGGCAGAAAGCACAGGGAAATATCTGCTTCTAAATCCAAAACGCAGCTATCTTAGAGAACGGTTGTCAATGTGTGCACTCAACTTCCAGAGTTAAACCCGTGTGTGGATTCAGCAGTCTGCAAAACTTTCTGTGCAGAGTTTCAAAACTGGCGATTTCAGCCCAATACCGGCAGATGGAAGAAACGGCAGAAAACACAGGGAAATATCTGCTTCTAAATCCAAAACGCAGGTATCTAACAGAACGGTTGTCAATGTGTGCACTCAACTTCCTGAGTTAAACCCGTGTGTGGATTCAGCAGTCTGCAAAAAATTTTGTGCAGAGTTTCAAAACAGGCGTTTTCAGCCCAATACCGGCAGATGGAAGAAACGGCAGAAAGCACAGGGAAATATCTGCTTCTAAATCCAAAACGCAGCTATCTAACAGAACGGTTGTCAATGTGGGCACTCAACTTCCAGAGGGAAACCCGTGTGTGGATTCAGCAGTCTGCAAACACTTACTGTGCAGAGTTTCAAAACAGTCGTTTTCAGCCCAATACCGGCATATGGAAGAAACAGAAGAAAGCACAGGGAAATATCTGCTTCTAAATCCAAAACGCAGCTCTCTAACAGAACGGTTGTCAATGTGGGCACTCAAATTCCAGAGTTAAACCCGTGTGTGGATTCAGCAGTCTGCAAACACTTACTGTGCAGAGTTTCAAAACAGGCGTTTTCAGCCCAATGCCGGCATATGCAAGAAACGGCAGAAAGCACAGGGAAATATCTGCTTCTAAATCCAAAACGCAGCTATCTAACAGAACGGTTGTCAATGTGTGCACTCAACTTCCAGTGTTAAACCCGTGTGTGGATTCAGCAATCTGCAAAAAATTCTGTGCAGAGTTTCAAAACAGGCGTTTTCAGCCCTATACCGGCATATGGAAGAAACAGGAGAAAGCACAGGGAAATATCTGCATCTAAATCCAAAACGCAGCTATCTAACAGAACGGTTGACAATGTGTGCACTCAACTTCCGGAGTTAAACCCGTGTGTGGATTCAGCAGTCTGCAAACACTTTCTGTTCAGAGTTTCAAAACAGGCGTTTTCAGCCCAATACCGGCATATGGAAGAAACGGCAGAAAGCACAGGGAAATATCTGCATCTAAATCCAAAACTCAGCTATCTAACAGAACGGTTCTCAATGTGTGCACTCAACTTCCTGAGTTAAATCCGTGTGTGGATTCAGCAGTCTGCAAACACTTTCTGTGCAGAGTTTCAAAACAGGCGTTTCGAACCCAATACCGGCATATGGAAGAAACAGCAGAGGGCAAAGGGCAAAATCTGCTTCTAAATCCAAAACGCAGCTATCTAACAGAACGGTTGTCAATGTGTGCACTCAACTTCCAGAGTTAAACCCGTGTGTGGATTCAGCAGTCTGCAAACACTTTCTGTGCAGAGTTTCAAAACAGGCGTTTTCAGCACAATACCGGCATGTGGAAGAAACGGCAGAAAGCACAGGCAAATATCTGCTTCTGAATCCAAAACGCAGTTATCTAACAGAACGGTTGTCAATGTGTGTACTCAACTTCCAGAGTTAATCCCGTTTGTGGATTCAGCAGTCTGCAAACCCTATCTGTGCAGAGTTTGAAAACAGGCCTTTTCAGCCCAATACCGGCATATGGAAGAAACGGCAGAAAGCACAGGGAAATATCTGCTTCTAAATCCAAAAAGCAGGTATCTAACACAATGGTTTTCAACGTCTGCACTCAACTTCCAGAGTTAAAGCAGTGTGTGGATTCAGCAGTCTGCAAACACTTTCTGTGCAGAGTTTCAAAACAGGCGTTTTCAGCCCAATACCGGCATATGGAAGAAACGGCAGAAAGCACAGGGAAATATCTGCTTCTAAATCCAAAACGCAGCTATCTAACAGAACGGTTGTCAATGTGGGCACTCAACTTCCAGAGGGAAACCCGTGTGTGGATTCAGCAGTCTGCAAACACTTACTGTGCAGAATTTCAAAACAGTCGTTTTCAGCTCAATACCGGCATATGGAAGAAACAGCAGAAAGCACAGGGAAATATCTGCTTCTAAATCCAAAACGCAGCTATCTAACAGAACGGTTGTCAATGTGTGCACTCAACTTCCAGAGTTAAATCCGTGTGTGCATTCAGCAGTCTGCAAACACTTTATGTTCAGAGTTTCAAAACAGGCGTTTTCAGCCCAATACCGGCATATGGAAGAAACGGCAGAAAGCACAGGGAAATATCTGCTTCTAAATCCAAAACGCAGCTATCTAACAGAACGGTTGTCAATGTGTGCACTCAACTTCCTGAGTTAAATCCGTGTGTGGATTCAGCAGTCTGTAAACACTTTCTGTGCAGCGTTTCAAAACAGGCGTTTCCAACCCAATACCGGTATATGGAATAAACAGCAGTAAGCACAGGGAAATACCTGCTTCTAAATCCAAAACACAGGTATCTAACAGAACGGTTGTCAATGTGTGCACTCAACTTCCAGAGTGAAACCCGTGTGTAGATTCAGCAGTCTGCAAACACTTTCTGTGCAGAGTTTCAAAACAGGCGTATTCAGCCCAATACCGGCATATGGAAGAAACGGCAGAAAGCACAGGGAAATATCTGCTTCTAAATCCAAAACGCAGCTATCTTAGAGAACGGTTGTCAATGTGTGCACTCAACTTCCAGAGTTAAACCCGTGTGTGGATTCAGCAGTCTGCAAAAACTTTCTGTGCAGAGTTTCAAAACTGGCGATTTCAGCCCAATACCGGCAGATGGAAGAAACGGCAGAAAACACAGGGAAATATCTGCTTCTAAATCCAAAACGCAGGTATCTAACAGAACGGTTGTCAATGTGTGCACTCAACTTCCTGAGTTAAACCCGTGTGTGGATTCAGCAGTCTGCAAAAAATTTTGTGCAGAGTTTCAAAACAGGCGTTTTCAGCCCAATACCGGCAGATGGAAGAAAGGGCAGAAAGCACAGGGAAATATCTGCTTCTAAATCCAAAACGCAGCTATCTAACAGAACGGTTGTCAATGTGGGCACTCAACTTCCAGAGGGAAACCCGTGTGTGGATTCAGCAGTCTGCAAACACTTACTGTGCAGAGTTTCAAAACAGTCGTTTTCAGCCCAATACCGGCATATGGAAGAAACAGAAGAAAGCACAGGGAAATATCTGCTTCTAAATCCAAAACGCAGCTCTCTAACAGAACGGTTGTCAATGTGGGCACTCAAATTCCAGAGTTAAACCCGTGTGTGGATTCAGCAGTCTGCAAACACTTACTGTGCAGAGTTTCAAAACAGGCGTTTTCAGCCCAATGCCGGCATATGCAAGAAACGGCAGAAAGCACAGGGAAATATCTGCTTCTAAATCCAAAACGCAGCTATCTAACAGAACGGTTGTCAATGTGTGCACTCAACTTCCAGTGTTAAACCCGTGTGTGGATTCAGCAATCTGCAAAAAATTCTGTGCAGAGTTTCAAAACAGGCGTTTTCAGCCCTATACCGGCATATGGAAGAAACAGGAGAAAGCACAGGGAAATATCTGCATCTAAATCCAAAACGCAGCTATCTAACAGAACGGTTGACAATGTGTGCACTCAACTTCCGGAGTTAAACCCGTGTGTGGATTCAGCAGTCTGCAAACACTTTCTGTTCAGAGTTTCAAAACAGGCGTTTTCAGCCCAATACCGGCATATGGAAGAAACGGCAGAAAGCACAGGGAAATATCTGCATCTAAATCCAAAACTCAGCTATCTAACAGAACGGTTCTCAATGTGTGCACTCAACTTCCTGAGTTAAATCCGTGTGTGGATTCAGCAGTCTGCAAACACTTTCTGTGCAGAGTTTCAAAACAGGCGTTTCGAACCCAATACCGGCATATGGAAGAAACAGCAGAGGGCAAAGGGCAAAATCTGCTTCTAAATCCAAAACGCAGCTATCTAACAGAACGGTTGTCAATGTGTGCACTCAACTTCCAGAGTTAAACCCGTGTGTGGATTCAGCAGTCTGCAAACACTTTCTGTGCAGAGTTTCAAAACAGGCGTTTTCAGCACAATACCGGCATGTGGAAGAAACGGCAGAAAGCACAGGCAAATATCTGCTTCTGAATCCAAAACGCAGTTATCTAACAGAACGGTTGTCAATGTGTGTACTCAACTTCCAGAGTTAATCCCGTTTGTGGATTCAGCAGTCTGCAAACCCTATCTGTGCAGAGTTTGAAAACAGGCCTTTTCAGCCCAATACCGGCATATGGAAGAAACGGCAGAAAGCACAGGGAAATATCTGCTTCTAAATCCAAAAAGCAGGTATCTAACACAATGGTTTTCAACGTCTGCACTCAACTTCCAGAGTTAAAGCAGTGTGTGGATTCAGCAGTCTGCAAACACTTTCTGTGCAGAGTTTCAAAACAGGCGTTTTCAGCCCAATACCGGCATATGGAAGAAACGGCAGAAAGCACAGGGAAATATCTGCTTCTAAATCCAAAACGCAGCTATCTAACAGAACGGTTGTCAATGTGGGCACTCAACTTCCAGAGGGAAACCCGTGTGTGGATTCAGCAGTCTGCAAACACTTACTGTGCAGAATTTCAAAACAGTCGTTTTCAGCTCAATACCGGCATATGGAAGAAACAGCAGAGGGCAAAGGGCAAAATCTGCTTCTAAATCCAAAACGCAGCTATCTAACAGAACGGTTGTCAATGTGTGCACTCAACTTCCAGAGTTAAACCCGTGTGTGGATTCAGCAGCCTGCAAACACTTTCTGTGCAGAGTTTCAAAACAGGCGTTTTCAGCACAATACCGGCATGTGGAAGAAACGGCAGAAAGCACAGGCAAATATCTGCTTCTGAATCCAAAACGCAGTTATCTAACAGAACGGTTGTCAATGTGTGTACTCAACTTCCAGAGTTAATCCCGTTTGTGGATTCAGCAGTCTGCAAACCCTATCTGTGCAGAGTTTGAAAACAGGCCTTTTCAGCCCAATACCGGCATATGGAAGAAACGGCAGAAAGCACAGGGAAATATCTGCTTCTAAATCCAAAAAGCAGGTATCTAACACAATGGTTTTCAACGTCTGCACTCAACTTCCAGAGTTAAAGCAGTGTGTGGATTCAGCAGTCTGCAAACACTTTCTGTGCAGAGTTTCAAAACAGGCGTTTTCAGCCCAATACCGGCATATGGAAGAAACGGCAGAAAGCACAGGGAAATATCTGCTTCTAAATCCAAAACGCAGCTATCTAACAGAACGGTTGTCAATGTGGGCACTCAACTTCCAGAGGGAAACCCGTGTGTGGATTCAGCAGTCTGCAAACACTTACTGTGCAGAATTTCAAAACAGTCGTTTTCAGCTCAATACCGGCATATGGAAGAAACAGCAGAAAGCACAGGGAAATATCTGCTTCTAAATCCAAAACGCAGCTATCTAACAGAACGGTTGTCAATGTGTGCACTCAACTTCCAGAGTTAAATCCGTGTGTGCATTCAGCAGTCTGCAAACACTTTATGTTCAGAGTTTCAAAACAGGCGTTTTCAGCCCAATACCGGCATATGGAAGAAACGGCAGAAAGCACAGGGAAATACCTGCTTCTAAATCCAAAACACAGGTATCTAACAGAACGGTTGTCAATGTGTGCACTCAACTTCCAGAGTGAAACCCGTGTGTAGATTCAGCAGTCTGCAAACACTTTCTGTGCAGAGTTTCAAAACAGGCGTATTCAGCCCAATACCGGCATATGGAAGAAACGGCAGAAAGCACAGGGAAATATCTGCTTCTAAATCCAAAACGCAGCTATCTTAGAGAACGGTTGTCAATGTGTGCACTCAACTTCCAGAGTTAAACCCGTGTGTGGATTCAGCAGTCTGCAAAAACTTTCTGTGCAGAGTTTCAAAACTGGCGATTTCAGCCCAATACCGGCAGATGGAAGAAACGGCAGAAAACACAGGGAAATATCTGCTTCTAAATCCAAAACGCAGGTATCTAACAGAACGGTTGTCAATGTGTGCACTCAACTTCCTGAGTTAAACCCGTGTGTGGATTCAGCAGTCTGCAAAAAATTTTGTGCAGAGTTTCAAAACAGGCGTTTTCAGCCCAATACCGGCAGATGGAAGAAACGGCAGAAAGCACAGGGAAATATCTGCTTCTAAATCCAAAACGCAGCTATCTAACAGAACGGTTGTCAATGTGGGCACTCAACTTCCAGAGGGAAACCCGTGTGTGGATTCAGCAGTCTGCAAACACTTACTGTGCAGAGTTTCAAAACAGTCGTTTTCAGCCCAATACCGGCATATGGAAGAAACAGAAGAAAGCACAGGGAAATATCTGCTTCTAAATCCAAAACGCAGCTCTCTAACAGAACGGTTGTCAATGTGGGCACTCAAATTCCAGAGTTAAACCCGTGTGTGGATTCAGCAGTCTGCAAACACTTACTGTGCAGAGTTTCAAAACAGGCGTTTTCAGCCCAATGCCGGCATATGCAAGAAACGGCAGAAAGCACAGGGAAATATCTGCTTCTAAATCCAAAACGCAGCTATCTAACAGAACGGTTGTCAATGTGTGCACTCAACTTCCAGTGTTAAACCCGTGTGTGGATTCAGCAATCTGCAAAAAATTCTGTGCAGAGTTTCAAAACAGGCGTTTTCAGCCCTATACCGGCATATGGAAGAAACAGGAGAAAGCACAGGGAAATATCTGCATCTAAATCCAAAACGCAGCTATCTAACAGAACGGTTGACAATGTGTGCACTCAACTTCCGGAGTTAAACCCGTGTGTGGATTCAGCAGTCTGCAAACACTTTCTGTTCAGAGTTTCAAAACAGGCGTTTTCAGCCCAATACCGGCATATGGAAGAAACGGCAGAAAGCACAGGGAAATATCTGCATCTAAATCCAAAACTCAGCTATCTAACAGAACGGTTCTCAATGTGTGCACTCAACTTCCTGAGTTAAATCCGTGTGTGGATTCAGCAGTCTGCAAACACTTTCTGTGCAGAGTTTCAAAACAGGCGTTTCGAACCCAATACCGGCATATGGAAGAAACAGCAGAGGGCAAAGGGCAAAATCTGCTTCTAAATCCAAAACGCAGCTATCTAACAGAACGGTTGTCAATGTGTGCACTCAACTTCCAGAGTTAAACCCGTGTGTGGATTCAGCAGTCTGCAAACACTTTCTGTGCAGAGTTTCAAAACAGGCGTTTTCAGCACAATACCGGCATGTGGAAGAAACGGCAGAAAGCACAGGCAAATATCTGCTTCTGAATCCAAAACGCAGTTATCTAACAGAACGGTTGTCAATGTGTGTACTCAACTTCCAGAGTTAATCCCGTTTGTGGATTCAGCAGTCTGCAAACCCTATCTGTGCAGAGTTTGAAAACAGGCCTTTTCAGCCCAATACCGGCATATGGAAGAAACGGCAGAAAGCACAGGGAAATATCTGCTTCTAAATCCAAAAAGCAGGTATCTAACACAATGGTTTTCAATGTCTGCACTCAACTTCCAGAGTTAAAGCAGTGTGTGGATTCAGCAGTCTGCAAACACTTTCTGTGCAGAGTTTCAAAACAGGCGTTTTCAGCCCAATACCGGCATATGGAAGAAACGGCAGAAAGCACAGGGAAATATCTGCTTCTAAATCCAAAACGCAGCTATCTAACAGAACGGTTGTCAATGTGGGCACTCAACTTCCAGAGGGAAACCCGTGTGTGGATTCAGCAGTCTGCAAACACTTACTGTGCAGAATTTCAAAACAGTCGTTTTCAGCTCAATACCGGCATATGGAAGAAACAGCAGAAAGCACAGGGAAATATCTGCTTCTAAATCCAAAACGCAGCTATCTAACAGAACGGTTGTCAATGTGTGCACTCAACTTCCAGAGTTAAATCCGTGTGTGCATTCAGCAGTCTGCAAACACTTTATGTTCAGAGTTTCAAAACAGGCGTTTTCAGCCCAATACCGGCATATGGAAGAAACGGCAGAAAGCACAGGGAAATATCTGCTTCTAAATCCAAAACGCAGCTATCTAACAGAACGGTTGTCAATGTGTGCACTCAACTTCCTGAGTTAAATCCGTGTGTGGATTCAGCAGTCTGTAAACACTTTCTGTGCAGCGTTTCAAAACAGGCGTTTCCAACCCAATACCGGTATATGGAATAAACAGCAGTAAGCACAGGGAAATACCTGCTTCTAAATCCAAAACACAGGTATCTAACAGAACGGTTGTCAATGTGTGCACTCAACTTCCAGAGTGAAACCCGTGTGTAGATTCAGCAGTCTGCAAACACTTTCTGTGCAGAGTTTCAAAACAGGCGTATTCAGCCCAATACCGGCATATGGAAGAAACGGCAGAAAGCACAGGGAAATATCTGCTTCTAAATCCAAAACGCAGCTATCTTAGAGAACGGTTGTCAATGTGTGCACTCAACTTCCAGAGTTAAACCCGTGTGTGGATTCAGCAGTCTGCAAAAACTTTCTGTGCAGAGTTTCAAAACTGGCGATTTCAGCCCAATACCGGCAGATGGAAGAAACGGCAGAAAACACAGGGAAATATCTGCTTCTAAATCCAAAACGCAGGTATCTAACAGAACGGTTGTCAATGTGTGCACTCAACTTCCTGAGTTAAACCCGTGTGTGGATTCAGCAGTCTGCAAAAAATTTTGTGCAGAGTTTCAAAACAGGCGTTTTCAGCCCAATACCGGCAGATGGAAGAAACGGCAGAAAGCACAGGGAAATATCTGCTTCTAAATCCAAAACGCAGCTATCTAACAGAACGGTTGTCAATGTGGGCACTCAACTTCCAGAGGGAAACCCGTGTGTGGATTCAGCAGTCTGCAAACACTTACTGTGCAGAGTTTCAAAACAGTCGTTTTCAGCCCAATACCGGCATATGGAAGAAACAGAAGAAAGCACAGGGAAATATCTGCTTCTAAATCCAAAACGCAGCTCTCTAACAGAACGGTTGTCAATGTGGGCACTCAAATTCCAGAGTTAAACCCGTGTGTGGATTCAGCAGTCTGCAAACACTTACTGTGCAGAGTTTCAAAACAGGCGTTTTCAGCCCAATGCCGGCATATGCAAGAAACGGCAGAAAGCACAGGGAAATATCTGCTTCTAAATCCAAAACGCAGCTATCTAACAGAACGGTTGTCAATGTGTGCACTCAACTTCCAGTGTTAAACCCGTGTGTGGATTCAGCAATCTGCAAAAAATTCTGTGCAGAGTTTCAAAACAGGCGTTTTCAGCCCTATACCGGCATATGGAAGAAACAGGAGAAAGCACAGGGAAATATCTGCATCTAAATCCAAAACGCAGCTATCTAACAGAACGGTTGACAATGTGTGCACTCAACTTCCGGAGTTAAACCCGTGTGTGGATTCAGCAGTCTGCAAACACTTTCTGTTCAGAGTTTCAAAACAGGCGTTTTCAGCCCAATACCGGCATATGGAAGAAACGGCAGAAAGCACAGGGAAATATCTGCATCTAAATCCAAAACTCAGCTATCTAACAGAACGGTTCTCAATGTGTGCACTCAACTTCCTGAGTTAAATCCGTGTGTGGATTCAGCAGTCTGCAAACACTTTCTGTGCAGAGTTTCAAAACAGGCGTTTCGAACCCAATACCGGCATATGGAAGAAACAGCAGAGGGCAAAGGGCAAAATCTGCTTCTAAATCCAAAACGCAGCTATCTAACAGAACGGTTGTCAATGTGTGCACTCAACTTCCAGAGTTAAACCCGTGTGTGGATTCAGCAGTCTGCAAACACTTTCTGTGCAGAGTTTCAAAACAGGCGTTTTCAGCACAATACCGGCATGTGGAAGAAACGGCAGAAAGCACAGGCAAATATCTGCTTCTGAATCCAAAACGCAGTTATCTAACAGAACGGTTGTCAATGTGTGTACTCAACTTCCAGAGTTAATCCCGTTTGTGGATTCAGCAGTCTGCAAACCCTATCTGTGCAGAGTTTGAAAACAGGCCTTTTCAGCCCAATACCGGCATATGGAAGAAACGGAAGAAAGCACAGGGAAATATCTGCTTCTAAATCCAAAACGCAGCTTTCTAACAGAATGGTTTTCAACGTGTGCACTCAACTTCCAGAGTTAAAGCTGTGTGTGGATTCAGCAGTCTGCAAACACCTTCTGTGCAGAGTTTCAAAACAGGCGTTTTCAGCCCAATACCGGCATATGGAAGAAACAGCAGAAAGCACAGGGAAATATCTGCTTCTAAATCCAAAACGCAGCTATCTAACAGAACGGTTGTCAATGTGTGCACTCAACTTCCTGAGGTAAACCCGTGTGTGGATTCAGCAGTGTGCAAACACTTTCTGTGCAGAGTTTCAAAACAGGCGTCTTCAGCCCAATACCGGCATATGGAAGAAACGGCAGAAAGCACAGGGAAATATGTGCTTCTAAATCCAAAAACAGCTATCTAACAGATTGGTTTTCAACGTGTGAACTCAACTTCCAGAGTTAATGCAGTGTGTGGATTCAGCAGTCTGCAAACACTTTCTGTGCAGAGTTTCAAAACAGGCGTTTTCAGCCCAATACCGGCATATGGAAGAAACAGCAGAAAGCACAGGGAAATATCTGCTTCTAAATCCAAAACGCAGCTATCTAACAGAACGGTTGTCAATGTGTGCACTCAACTTCCAGAGTGAATCCCGTGTGTGGATTCAGCAGTCTGCAAACACTTTCTGTGCAGAGTTTCAAAACAGGCCTTTTCAGCCCAATACCGGCATAAGGAAGAAACGGAAGAAAGCACAGGGAAATATCTGCTTCTAAATCCAAAACGCAGCTATCTAACAGAACGGTTGTCAATGTGTGCACTCAACTTCCAGAGTTAAACCCGTGTGTGGATTCAGCAGTCTGCAAAAACTTTCTGTGCAGAGTTTCAAAATAGGCCTTTTCAGCCCAATACCGGCATATGGAAGAAACGGAAGAGAGCACAGGTAAATATCTGCTTCTAAATCCAAAACGCAGCTATCTAACAGAACGGTTGTCAATGTGTACACTCAACTTCCAGAGTTAAACCCGTGTGTGGATTCAGCAGTCTTCAAACACTTTCTGTGCAGAGTTTTAAAGCAGATGATTTCAGCCCAGTACCGGCATGTGGAAGAAACAGCAGTAAGCACAGGGAAATATCTGCTTCTAAATCCAAAACGCAGCTGTCTAACAGAACGGTTGTCAATGTGTGCACTCAACATCCAGAGGTAAACCCGAGTGTGGATTCTGCAGTCTGCAAACACTTTCTGTGCAGAGTTTCAAAACAGGCGTTTTCATCCCAGTACCGGCATATGGAAGAAACATCAGAAAGCACAGGGAAATATATGCTTCTAAATCCAAAACGCAGCTATCTAACAGAACGGTTGTCAATGTGTGCACTCAACATCCAGAGTTAAACCAGTGTGTGTATTCAGCAGTCTGGAAACACTTTCGGTGCAGAGTTTCAAAACAGACGTTTTCAGCCCAGTTCCGGCTTATGGAAGAGACAACAGTAAGCACAGGGAAATATCTGCTTCTAAATCCAAAACGCAGCTGTCTAACAGAATGGTTTTCAACGTGTGCACTCAACTTCCAGAGTTAAAGCCGTGTGTGGATTCAGCAGTGTGCAAACACTTTCTGTGCAGAGTTTCAAAACAGGTGTTTTCAGCCCAATACCGGCATATGGAAGAAACAGCAGAAAGCACAGGGAAATATCTGCTTCTAAATCCAAAACGCAGCTATCTAACAGAACGGTTGTCAATGTGGGCACTCAACTTCCAGAGTTAAACCGGTGTGTGGATTCAGCAGTCTGCAAACACTTACTGTGCAGAGTTTCAACACAGGCGTTTTCAGCCCAATACCGGCATATGGAAGAAACGGCAGAAAGCACAGGGAAATATCTGCTTCTAAATCCAAAACGCAGCTATCTAGCAGAACGGTTGAAAATGTGTGCACTCAACTTCCAGAGTTAAATCCGTGTGTGGATTCAGCAGTCTGCAAACACTTACTGTGCAGAGTTTCAAAACAGGCGTTTTCAGTCCAATACCGGCATATGGAAGAAACGGCGGAAAGCACAGGGAAATATCTGCTTCTAAATCCAAAACGCAGCTATCTAACAGAACGGTTGTCAATGTGTGCACTCAACTTCCTGAGTTAATCCCGTGTGTGGATTCAGCAGTCGGCAAACACTTTCTCTGCAGAATCCCAAAACAGGCGTTTTCAGCCCATTACCGGCATATGGAAGAAACAGCAGTAAGCACAGGGAAATATCTGCTTCTAAATCCAAAACGCAGCTATCTAACAGAACGGTTGTCTATGTGTGCACTCAACTTCCATAGTTCAACCGGTGTGTGGATTCAGCAGTCTGCAAACACTTTCTCTGCAGAGTCCCAAAACAGGCGTTTTCAGCCCATTACCGGCATATGGAAGAAACAGCAGTAAGCACAGGGAAATATCTGCTTCTAAATCCAAACCGCAGCTATCTAACAGAACGGTTGTCAATGTGTGCACTGAACTTCCGGAGTTGAACCCGTGTGTGGATTCAACAGTCTGCAAACACTTTCTCTGCAGAGTCCCAAAACAGGCGTTTTCAGCCCATTACTGGCATATGGAAGAAATAGTAGTCAGCACAGGGAAATATCTGCTTCTAAATCCAAAACGCAGCTATCTAACAGAACGGTAGTCAATGTGTGCACTCAACTTCCAGAGTTAAACCCGTGTGTGGATTCAGCAGTCTGCAAACACTTTCTCTGCAGAGTCCCAAAACAGGCGTTTTCAGCCCTTTACCGGCATAAGGAAGAAACAGCAGTAAGCACAGGGAAATATCTGCTTCTAAATCCAAAACGCAGCTATCTAACAGAACGGTTGTCAATGTGTGCATTCAACTTCCAGAGTTAAACACGTGTGTGGATTCAGCAGTCTGCAAACACTTTCTCTGCAGAGTTTTAAAGCAGACGTTTTCAGCCCAGTAGAGACATATGGACGAAACAGCAGTAAGCACAGGGAAATATCTGCTTCTAAATCCATAACGCAGCTGTCTAACAGAACGGTTGTCAATGTGTGCACTCAACTTCCAGAGTTAAACCCGTGTGTGGATTCAGCAGTCTGCAAAAACTTTCTGTGCAGAGTGTCAAAAGAGACGTTTTCAGCCCAGTACCGGCATATGGAAGAAACAGCAATAAGCACAGGGATATATCCGCTTCTAAATCCAAAACGCAGCTATCTAACAGAACGGTTATCAATGTGTGCACTCAACTTCCAGAGTTAAACCCGTGTGTGCATTCAGCAGTTTGCAAACACTTTCTGGGCAGAGTTTCAAAATAGGCGTTTTCAGCCCAATATGGGCATATGGAAGAAATGGCAGTAAGTACAGGGAAATATCTGCTTCTAAATCCAAAACGCAGCTATCTAACAGAACGGTTGTCAATGTGTGCACTCAACTTCCAGAGTTTAACCCGTGTGTGGATTCAGCAGTCTGCAAACACTTTCTCTGCAGAGTTTCAAAACAGGCGTTTTCAGCCCAATACCGGCATATGGTAGAAACGGCAGAAAGCACAGGGAAATATCTGCTTCTAAATCCAAAACGCAGCTATCTAACAGAACGGTTGTCAATGTGTGCACTCAACTTCCAGAGTTAAACCCGTGTGTGGATTCAGCAGTCTGCAAACACTTTCTGTGCAGAGGTTCAAAAGAGGCGTTTTCAGCCCAGTACCGGCATATGGAAGAAACGGCAGAAAGCACAGGGAAATATCTGCTTCTAAATCCAAAACGCAGCTATCTAATAGAACGGTTGTCAATGTGTGCACTCAACTTCCAGAGTTAAACCCGTGTGTGGATTCAGCAGTCTGCAAACGCATTCTGTGCAGAGTTTCAAAACAGGCCTTTTCAGCCCAATACCGGCATATGGAAGAAACGGCAGAAAGCACAGGGAAATATCTGCTTCTAAATCCAAAAGGCAGCTATCTAACAGAACGGTTGTCAATATGGGCACTCAACTTCCAGAGTTAAACCCGTGTGTGGATTCAGCCGTCTGCAAACACATACTGTGCAGAGTTTCAAAACAGGCGTTTCCAGCCCAATACCGGCATATGGAAGAAACGGCAGAAAGCACAGGGAAATATCTGCTTCTAAATCCAAAACGCAGCTATCTAACAGAACGGTTGTCAATGTGTGCACTCAACTTCCAGAGTTAAACCCGTGTGTGGATTCAGCAGTCTGCAAACACTTTCTCTGCAGGGTTTCAACACAGGCGTTTTCAGCCCAATACCGGTATATGGAAGAAACGGAAGAAAGCACAGGGAAATATCTGCTTCTAAATCCAAAACGCAGCTATCTAACAGAACGGTTGTCAATGTGTGCACTCAACTTCCTGAGTTAAACCCGTGTGTGGATTCAGCAGTCTGCAAACACTTTCTCTGCAGAATCCCAAAACAGGCGTTTTCAGCCCATTACCGGCATATAGAAGAAACAGCAGTAAGCAGAGGGAAATATCTGCTTCTAAATCCAAAACGCAGCTATCTAACAGAACGGTTGTCAAGGTGTGCACTCAACTTCCAGAGTTAAACCCGTGTGTGGATTCAGCAGTCTGCAAACACTTTCTCTGCAGAGTCCCAAAACAGTCGTTTTCAGCCCATTACCAGCATATGGAAGAAACAGCAGTCAGCACAGGGGAATATCTGCTTCTAAATCCAAACCGCAG
This sequence comes from Aotus nancymaae, assembly GCF_030222135.1. Classification (NCBI taxonomy): domain Eukaryota; kingdom Metazoa; phylum Chordata; class Mammalia; order Primates; family Aotidae; genus Aotus; species Aotus nancymaae. The sequence continues at coordinate 61,879,017 of NW_026988431.1, forward strand.
CTATCTAACAGAACGGTTGTCAATGTGTGCACTCAACTTCCAGAGTTAAACCCGTGTGTGGATTCAGCAGTCTGCAAACACTTTCTCTGCAGAGTCCCATAACAGGCGTTTTCAGCCCATTACTGGCATATGGAAGAAACAGTAGTCAGCACAGGGAAATATCTGCTTCTAAATCCAAACGCAGCTATCTAACAGAACGGTTGTCAATGTGTGCACTCAACTTCCAGAGTTAAACCCGTGTGTGGATTCAGCAGTCTGCAAACACTTTCTCTGCAGAGTCCCAAAACAGGCGTTTTCAGCCCATTACCGGCATAAGGAAGAAACAGCAGTAAGCACAGGGAAATATCTGCTTCTAAATCCAAAACGCAGCTATCTAACAGAACGGTTGTCAATGTGTGCACTCAACTTCCATAGTTAAACCCGTGTGTGGATTCAGCAGTCTGCAAACACTTTCTCTGCAGAGTCCCAAAACAGGCGTTTTCAGCCGATTACCGGTATATGGAAGAAACAGCAGTAAGCACAGGGAAATATCTGCTTCTAAATCCAAAACGCAGCTATCTAACAGAACGGTTGTCAATGTGTGCACTCAACTTCCAGAGTTAAACCCGTGTGTGGATTCAGCAGTCTGCAAACACTTTCCCGGCAGAGTCCCAAAACAGGCGTTTTCAGCCCATTACCGGCATATGGAAGAAACAGCAGTCAGCACAGGGAAATATCTGCTTCTAAATCCAAAACGCAGCTATCTAACAGAATGGCTGTCAACGTGTGCACTCAACTTCCAGAGTTAAACCCGTGTGTGGATTCAGCAGTCTGCAAACACTTTCTGTGCAGAGGTTCAAAAGAGGCGTTTTCAGCCCAGTACCGGCATATGGAAGAAACGGCAGAAAGCACAGGGAAATATCTGCTTCTAAATCCAAAACGCAGCTATCTAATAGAACGGTTGTCAATGTGTGCACTCAACTTCCAGAGGTAAACCCGTGTGTGGATTCAGCAGTCTGCAAACACATTCTGTGCAGAGTTTCAAAACAGGCCTTTTCAGCCCAATACCGGCATATGGAAGAAACGGCAGAAAGCACACGGAAATATCTGCTTCTAAATCCAAAAGGCAGCTATCTAACAGAACGGTTGTCAATATGGGCACTCAACTTCCAGAGTTAAACCCGTGTGTGGATTCAGCAGTCTGCAAACACATTCTGTGCAGAGTTTCAAAACAGGCGTTTCCAGCCCAATACCGGCATATGGAAGAAACGGCAGAAAGCACAGGGAAATATCTGCTTCTAAATCCAAAACGCAGCTATCTAACAGAACGGTTGTCAATGTGTGCACTCAACTTCCAGAGTTAAACCCGTGTGTGGATTCAGCAGTCTGCAAACACTTTCTCTGCAGAGTTTCAACACAGGCGTTTTCAGCCCAATACCGGTATATGGAAGAAACAGAAGAAAGCACAGGGAAATATCTGCTTCTAAATCCAAAACGCAGCTATCTAACAGAACGGTTGTCAATGTGTGCACTCAACTTCCTGAGTTAACCCCGTGTGTGGATTCAGCAGTCTGCAAACACTTTCTCTGCAGAATCCCAAAACAGGCGTTTTCAGCCCATTACCGGCATATAGAAGAAACAGCAGTAAGCACAGGGAAATATCTGCTTCTAAATCCAAAACGCAGCTATCTAACAGAACGGTTGTCAATGTGCGCACTCAACTTCCAGAGTTAAACCCGTGTGTGGATTCAGCAGTCTGCAAACACTTTCTCTGCAGAGTCCCAAAACAGGCGTTTTCAGCCCATTACCGGCATATGGAAGAAACAGCAGTCAGCACAGGGGAATATCTGCTTCTAAATCCAAACCGCAGCTATCTAACAGAACGGTTGTCAATGTGTGCACTCAACTTCCAGAGTTAAACCCGTGTGTGGATTCAGCAGTCTGCAAACACTTTCTCTGCAGAGTCCCAAAACAGGCGTTTTCAGCCCATTACTGGCATATGGAAGAAACAGTAGTCAGCACAGGGAAATATCTGCTTCTAAATCCAAAACGCAGCTATCTAACAGAATGGTTGTCAATGTGTGCACTCAACTTCCAGAGTTAAACCCGTGTGTGGATTCAGCAGTCTGCAAACACTTTCTCTGCAGAGTCCCAAAACAGGCGTTTTCAGCCCATTACCGGCATAAGGAAGAAACAGCAGTAAGCACAGGGAAATATCTGCTTCTAAATCCAAAACGCAGCTATCTAACAGAACGGTTGTCAATGTGTGCACTCAACTTCCATAGTTAAACCCGTGTGTGGATTCAGCAGTCTGCAAACACTTTCTCTGCAGAGTCCCAAAACAGGCGTTTTGAGCCGATTACCGGTATATGGAAGAAACAGCAGTAAGCAAAGGGAAATATCTGCTTCTAAATCCAAAACGCAGCTATCTAACAGAACGGTTGTCAATGTGTGCACTCAACTTCCAGAGTTAAACCCGTGTGTGGATTCAGAAGTCTGCAAACACTTTCCCTGCAGAGTCCCAAAACACGCGTTTTCAGCCCATTACCGGCATATGGAAGAAACAGCAGTCAGCACAGGGAAATATCTGCTTCTAAATCCAAAACGCAGCTATCTAACAAAATGGCTGTCAACGTGTGCACTCAACTTCCAGAGTTAAACCCGTGTGTGGATTCAGCAGTCTGCAAACACTTTCTATGCAGAGTCCCAAAACAGGCGTTTTCAGCCCATTACCGGCATATGGAAGAAACAGCAGTAAGCACAGGGAAATATCTGCCTCTAAATCCAAAACGCAGCTATCTAACAGAACGGTTGTCAATGTGTGCACTCAACTTCCAGAATTAAACCCGTGTGTGGATTCAGCAGTCTGCAAACACTTTCTCTGCAGAGTCCCAAAACAGGCGTTTTCAGCCCATTACCGGCATATGGAAGAAACAGCAGTCAGCACAGGGAAATATCTGCTTCTAAATCCAAAACGCAGTTATCTAACAGAACGGTTGTCAATGTGTGCACTCAACTTCCAGAGTTAAACCCGTGTGTGGATTCAGCAGTCTGCAAACACTTTCTCTGCAGAGTCCCAAAACAGGCGTTTTCAGCCCATTACCGGCATATGGAAAAAACAGCAGTCAGCACAGGGAAATATCTGCTTCTAAATCCAAAACGCAGCTACCTAACAGAACGGTTGTCAATGTGTGCACTCAACTTCCAGAGTTAAACCCGTATGTGGATTCAGCAGTCTGCAAACACTTTCTCTGCAGAGTCCCAAAACAGGCGTTTTCAGCCCATTACCGGCATATGGAAGAAACAGCAGTAAGCACAGGGAAATATCTGCTTCTAAATCCAAAACGCAGCTATCTAACAGAACGGTTGTCAATGTGTGCACTCAACTTCCAGAATTAAACCCGTGTGTGGATTCAGGAGTCTGGAAACACTTTCTTTGCAGAGTCCCAAAACAGGCGTTTTCAGCCCATTACCGGCATATGGAAGAAACAGCAGTCAGCACAGGGAAATATCTGCTTCTAAATCCAAAACGCAGCTATCTAACAGAACGGTTGTCAATGTTTGCACTCATCTTCCGGGGTTAAACCCGTGTGTGGATTCAGCAGTCTGCAAACACTTTCTCTGCAGAGACCCCAAACAGGCGTTTTCAGCCAATTATCGGCATATGGAAGAAACAGCAGTAAGCACAGGGAAATATCTGCTTCTAAATCTAAAACGCAGCTATCTAACAGAACGGTTGTCAATGTGTGCACTCAACTTCCAGAGTTAAACGGGTGTGTGGATTCAGCAGTCTGCAAACACTTTCTCTGCAGAGTCCCAAAAGTGGTGTTTTCAGCACATTACAGGCATATGGTAGAAACAGCAGTAAGTACAGGGAAATATCTGCTTCTAATTCCAAAAGGCATCTATCTAACAGAACGGTTGTCAATGTGTGCACTCAACTTCCAGAGTTAAACCCGTGTGGGGATTCAGCAGTCTGCAAACACTTTCTCTGCAGAGTCCCAAAACAGGCGTTTTCAGCCCATTACCGGCATATGGAAGAAACAGCAGTAAGCACAGGAAAATATCTGCTTCTAAATCTAAAACGCAGCTATCTAACAGAACGGTTGTCAATGTGTGCACTCAACTTCCAGAGGTAAACCCGTGTGTGGATTCAGCAGTCTGCAAACACTTTCTCTGCAGAGTCCCAAAACAGGCGTTTTCAGCCCATTACCGGCATATGGAAGAAACAGCAGTCAGCACAGGGAAATATCTGCTTCTAAATCCAAAACGCAGCTATCTAACAGAACGGTTTTCAATGTGTGCACTCAACTTCCAGAGTTAAACCCGTGTGTGGATTCAGCAGTCTGCAAACACTTTCTCTGCAGAGTCCCAAAACAGGCGTTTTCAGCCCATTACCGGCATATGGAAGAAACAGCAGTAAGCACAGGGAAATATCTGCTTCTAAATCCAAAACGCAGCTATCTAACAGAACGGTTGTCAATGTGTGCACTCAACTTCCAGAGTTAAACCCGTATGTGGATTCAGCAGTCTGCAAACACTTTCTCTGCAGAGTCCCAAAACAGGCGTTTTCAGCTGATTACCAGCATATGGAAGAAACAGCAGTAAGCACAGGGAAATATCTGCTTCTAAATCCAAAACGCAGCTATCTAACCGAACGGTTGTCAAGCTGTGCACTCAACTTCCAGAGTTAAACTCGTGTGTGGATTCAGCAGTCTGCAAACACTTTCTCTGCAGAGTCCCAAAACAGGCGTTTTCGGCCCATTACCGGCATATGGAAGAAACAGCAGTCAACACAGGGAAATATCTGCTTCTAAATCCAAACCGCAGCTATCTAACAGAACGGTTGTCAATGTGTGCACTCAACTTCCAGAGTTAAACCCGTGTGTGGATTCAGCAGTCTGCAAACACTTTCTCTGCTGAGTCCCAAAACAGGCGTTTTCAGCCCATTACCGGCATATGGAAGAAACAGCAGTCAGCACAGGGAAATATCTGCTTCTAAATCCAAAACGCAGCTATCTAACAGAACGGTTGTCAATGTGTGCACTCAACTTCCAGAGTTAAACCCGTGTGTGGATTCAGCAGTCTGCAAACACTTTCTCTGCAGACTCCCAAAACAGGCGTTTTCAGCCCATTACCGGCATATGGAAGAAACAGCAGTCAGCGCAGGGAAATATCTGCTTCTAAATCCAAAACGCAGCTATCTAACAGAACGGTTGTCAATGTGTGCACTCAACTTCCAGAGTTAAACCCGTGTGTGGATTCAGCAGTCTGCAAACACTGTCTCTGCAGAGTCCGAAAACTGGTGTTTTCAGCACAATACCGGCATATGGTAGAAACAGCAGTAAGCACAGGGCAATATCTGCTTCTAAATCCAAAACGCAGCTATCTAACAGAACGGTTGTCAATGAGTGCACTCAACTTCCAGAGTTAAACCCGTGTGTGGATTCAGCAATTTGCAAACACTTTCTCTCCAGAGTCCCAAAACAGGCGTTTTCAGCCCATTACCGGCATATGGAAGAAACAGCAGTAAGCAAGGGAAATATCTGCTTCTAAATCCAAAACGCAGCTATCTAACAGAACGGTTGTCAATGTTTGCACTCATCTTCCGGAGTTAAACCCGTGTGTGGATTCAGCAGTCTGCAAACACTTTCTCTGCAGAGACCCCAAACAGGCGTTTTCAGCCCATTACCGGCATATGGAAGAAACAGCAGTAAGCACAGGGAAATATCTGCTTCTAAATCTAAAACGCAGCTATCTAACAGAACGGTTGTCAATGTGTGCACTCAACTTCCAAAGTTAAACGGGTGTGTGGATTCAGCAGTCTGCAAACACTTTCTCTGCAGAGTCCCAAAACTGGTGTTTTCAGCACAATACCGGCATATGGTAGAAACAGCAGTAAGCACAGGGAAATATCTGCTTCTAATTCCAAAATGCAGCTATCTAACAGAACGATTGTCAATGTGTGCACTCAACTTCCAGAGTTAAAACCCGTGTGTGGATTCAGCAGTTTGCAAACACTTTCTCTTCAGAGTCCCAAAACAGGCGTTTTCAGCCCATTACCGGCATATGGAAGAAACAGCAGTAAGCACAGGGAAATATCTGCTTCTAAATCTAAAACGCAGCTATCTAACAGAACGGTTGTCAATGTGTGCACTCAACTTCCAGAGTTAAACGGGTGTGTGGATTCAGCAGTCTGCAAACACTTTCTCTGCAGAGTCCCAAAACTGGTGTTTTCAGCACAATACCGGCATATGGTAGAAACAGCAGTAAGCACAGGGAAATATCTGCTTCTAATTCCAAAACGCAGCTATCTAACAGAACGGTTGTCAATGTGTGCACTCAACTTCCAGAGTTAAACCCGTGTGTGGATTCAGTAGTGTGCAAACACTTTCTCTCCAGAGTCCCAAAACAGGCGTTTTCAGCCCATTACCGGCATATGGAAGAAACAGCAGTAAGCACAGGGAAATATCTGCTTCTAAATCTAAAACGCAGCTATCTAACAGAACGGTTGTCAATGTGTGCACTCAACTTCCATAGATAAACCCGTGTGTGGATTCAGCAGTCTGCAAACACTTTCTCTGCAGAGTCCCAAAACAGGCGTTTTCAGCCCATTACCGGCATATGGAAGAAACAGCAGTCAGGACAAGGAAATATCTGCTTCTAAATCCAAAACGCAGCTATCTAACAGAACGGTTGTCAATGTGTGCACTCAACTTCCAGAGTTAAACCCGTGTGTGGATTCAGCAGTCTGCAAACACTTTCTCTGCAGAGTTCCAAAACAGGCGTTTTCAGCCCATTACAGGCATATGGAAGAAACGGCAGTAAGCACAGGGAAATATCTGCTTCTAAATCCAAAACACAGCTATCTAACCGAACGGTTGTCAAGCTGTGCACTCAACTTCCAGAGTTAAACTCGTGTGTGGATTCAGCAGTCTGCAAACACTTTCTCTGCAGAGTCCCAAAACAGGCGTTTTCGGCCCATTACCGGCATATGGAAGAAACAGCAGTCAACACAGGGAAATATCTGCTTCTAAATCCAAAACGCAGCTATCTAACAGAACGGTTGTCAATGTGTGCACTCAACTTCCAGAGTTAAACCCGTGTGTGGATTCAGCAGTCTGCAAACACTTTCTCTGCAGAGTCCCAAAACAGGCGTTTTCAGCCCATTACCGGCATATGGAAGAAACAGCAGTAAGCACAGGGAAATATCTGCTTCTAAATCCAAAATGCAGCTATCTAACAGAACGGTTGTCAATGTGTGCACTCAACTTCCAGAGTTAAACCCGTGTGTGGATTCAGCAGTCTGCAAACACTTTCTCTGCAGAGTCCCAAAACAGGCGTTTTCAGCCCATTACCGGCATATGGAAGAAACAGCAGTAAGCACAGGGAAATATCTGCTTCTAAATCCAAAACGCAGCTATCTAACAGAACGGTTGTCAATGTGTGCACTCAACTTCCAGAGTTAAACCCGTGTGTGGATTCAGCAGTCTGCAAACACTTTCTCTGCAGAGTCCCAAAACAGGCGTTTTCAGGCCATTACCGGCATATGGAAGAAACGGCAGTAAGCACAGGGAAATATCTGCTTCTAAATCCAAAACGCAGCTATCTAACAGAACGGTTGTCAATGTGTGCACTCAACTTCCAGAGTTAAACCCGTTTGTGGATTCAGCAGTCTGCAAACACTTTCTCTGCAGAGTCCCAAAACAGGCGTTTTCAGCCCATTACCGGCATATGGAAGAAACAGCAGTAAGCACAGGGAAATATCTGCTTCTAAATACAAAACGCAGCTATCTAACAGAACGGTTGTCAATGTGTGCACTCAACTTCCAGAGTTAAACCCGTGTGTGGATTCAGCAGTCTGCAAACACTTTCTCTGCAGAGTCCCAAAACAGGCGTTTTCAGCCCATTACCGGCATATGGAAGAAACGGCAGTAAGCACAGGGAAATATCTGCTTCTAAATCCAAAACGCAGCTATCTAACAGAACGGTTGTCAATGTGTGCACTCAACTTCCAGAGTTAAACCGGTGTGTGGATTCAGCAGTCTGCAAACCCTTTCTCTGCAGAGTCCCAAAACAGGCGTTTTCAGCCCTTTACCGGCATATGGAAGAAACGGCAGTAAGCACAGGGAAATATCTGCTTCTAAATCCAAAACGCAGCTTTCTAACAGAACGGTTGTCAATGTGTGCACTCAACTTCCAGAGTTAAACCCGTGTGTGGATTCAGCAGTCTGCAAACACTTTCTCTGCAGAGTCCCAAAACAGGCGTTTTCAGCACAATTCCGGCATATGGAAGAAACAGCAGTAAGCCCAGGGAAATATCTGCTTCTAAATCCAAAACGCAGCTATCTAACAGAACGGTTGTCAATGTGGGCACTCAACTTCCAGAGGGAAACCCGTGTGTGGATTCAGCAGTCTGCAAACACTTACTGTGCAGAATTTCAAAACAGTCGTTTTCAGCTCAATACCGGCATATGGAAGAAACAGCAGAAAGCACAGGGAAATATCTGCTTCTAAATCCAAAACGCAGCTATCTAACAGAACGGTTGTCAATGTGTGCACTCAACTTCCTGAGTTAAATCCGTGTGTGCATTCAGCAGTCTGCAAACACTTTATGTTCAGAGTTTCAAAACAGGCGTTTTCAGCCCAATACCGGCATATGGAAGAAACGGCAGAAAGCACAGGGAAATATCTGCTTCTAAATCCAAAACGCAGCTATCTAACAGAACGGTTGTCAATGTGTGCACTCAACTTCCTGAGTTAAATCCGTGTGTGGATTCAGCAGTCTGTAAACACTTTCTGTGCAGCGTTTCAAAACAGGCGTTTCCAACCCAATACCGGTATATGGAATAAACAGCAGTAAGCACAGGGAAATACCTGCTTCTAAATCCAAAACACAGGTATCTAACAGAACGGTTGTCAATGTGTGCACTCAACTTCCAGAGTGAAACCCGTGTGTGGATTCAGCAGTCTGCAAACACTTACTGTGCAGAGTTTCAAAACAGGCGTTTTCAGCCCAATGCCGGCATATGCAAGAAACGGCAGAAAGCACAGGGAAATATCTGCTTCTAAATCCAAAACGCAGCTATCTAACAGAACGGTTGTCAATGTGTGCACTCAACTTCCAGTGTTAAACCCGTGTGTGGATTCAGCAATCTGCAAAAAATTCTGTGCAGAGTTTCAAAACAGGCGTTTTCAGCCCTATACCGGCATATGGAAGAAACAGGAGAAAGCACAGGGAAATATCTGCATCTAAATCCAAAACGCAGCTATCTAACAGAACGGTTGACAATGTGTGCACTCAACTTCCGGAGTTAAACCCGTGTGTGGATTCAGCAGTCTGCAAACACTTTCTGTTCAGAGTTTCAAAACAGGCGTTTTCAGCCCAATACCGGCATATGGAAGAAACGGCAGAAAGCACAGGGAAATATCTGCATCTAAATCCAAAACTCAGCTATCTAACAGAACGGTTCTCAATGTGTGCACTCAACTTCCTGAGTTAAATCCGTGTGTGGATTCAGCAGTCTGCAAACACTTTCTGTGCAGAGTTTCAAAACAGGCGTTTCGAACCCAATACCGGCATATGGAAGAAACAGCAGAGGGCAAAGGGCAAAATCTGCTTCTAAATCCAAAACGCAGCTATCTAACAGAACGGTTGTCAATGTGTGCACTCAACTTCCAGAGTTAAACCCGTGTGTGGATTCAGCAGTCTGCAAACACTTTCTGTGCAGAGTTTCAAAACAGGCGTTTTCAGCACAATACCGGCATGTGGAAGAAACGGCAGAAAGCACAGGCAAATATCTGCTTCTGAATCCAAAACGCAGTTATCTAACAGAACGGTTGTCAATGTGTGTACTCAACTTCCAGAGTTAATCCCGTTTGTGGATTCAGCAGTCTGCAAACCCTATCTGTGCAGAGTTTGAAAACAGGCCTTTTCAGCCCAATACCGGCATATGGAAGAAACGGCAGAAAGCACAGGGAAATATCTGCTTCTAAATCCAAAAAGCAGGTATCTAACACAATGGTTTTCAACGTCTGCACTCAACTTCCAGAGTTAAAGCAGTGTGTGGATTCAGCAGTCTGCAAACACTTTCTGTGCAGAGTTTCAAAACAGGCGTTTTCAGCCCAATACCGGCATATGGAAGAAACGGCAGAAAGCACAGGGAAATATCTGCTTCTAAATCCAAAACGCAGCTATCTAACAGAACGGTTGTCAATGTGGGCACTCAACTTCCAGAGGGAAACCCGTGTGTGGATTCAGCAGTCTGCAAACACTTACTGTGCAGAATTTCAAAACAGTCGTTTTCAGCTCAATACCGGCATATGGAAGAAACAGCAGAGGGCAAAGGGCAAAATCTGCTTCTAAATCCAAAACGCAGCTATCTAACAGAACGGTTGTCAATGTGTGCACTCAACTTCCAGAGTTAAACCCGTGTGTGGATTCAGCAGTCTGCAAACACTTTCTGTGCAGAGTTTCAAAACAGGCGTTTTCAGCACAATACCGGCATGTGGAAGAAACGGCAGAAAGCACAGGCAAATATCTGCTTCTGAATCCAAAACGCAGTTATCTAACAGAACGGTTGTCAATGTGTGTACTCAACTTCCAGAGTTAATCCCGTTTGTGGATTCAGCAGTCTGCAAACCCTATCTGTGCAGAGTTTGAAAACAGGCCTTTTCAGCCCAATACCGGCATATGGAAGAAACGGCAGAAAGCACAGGGAAATATCTGCTTCTAAATCCAAAAAGCAGGTATCTAACACAATGGTTTTCAACGTCTGCACTCAACTTCCAGAGTTAAAGCAGTGTGTGGATTCAGCAGTCTGCAAACACTTTCTGTGCAGAGTTTCAAAACAGGCGTTTTCAGCCCAATACCGGCATATGGAAGAAACGGCAGAAAGCACAGGGAAATATCTGCTTCTAAATCCAAAACGCAGCTATCTAACAGAACGGTTGTCAATGTGGGCACTCAACTTCCAGAGGGAAACCCGTGTGTGGATTCAGCAGTCTGCAAACACTTACTGTGCAGAATTTCAAAACAGTCGTTTTCAGCTCAATACCGGCATATGGAAGAAACAGCAGAAAGCACAGGGAAATATCTGCTTCTAAATCCAAAACGCAGCTATCTAACAGAACGGTTGTCAATGTGTGCACTCAACTTCCAGAGTTAAATCCGTGTGTGCATTCAGCAGTCTGCAAACACTTTATGTTCAGAGTTTCAAAACAGGCGTTTTCAGCCCAATACCGGCATATGGAAGAAACGGCAGAAAGCACAGGGAAATACCTGCTTCTAAATCCAAAACACAGGTATCTAACAGAACGGTTGTCAATGTGTGCACTCAACTTCCAGAGTGAAACCCGTGTGTAGATTCAGCAGTCTGCAAACACTTTCTGTGCAGAGTTTCAAAACAGGCGTATTCAGCCCAATACCGGCATATGGAAGAAACGGCAGAAAGCACAGGGAAATATCTGCTTCTAAATCCAAAACGCAGCTATCTTAGAGAACGGTTGTCAATGTGTGCACTCAACTTCCAGAGTTAAACCCGTGTGTGGATTCAGCAGTCTGCAAAAACTTTCTGTGCAGAGTTTCAAAACTGGCGATTTCAGCCCAATACCGGCAGATGGAAGAAACGGCAGAAAACACAGGGAAATATCTGCTTCTAAATCCAAAACGCAGGTATCTAACAGAACGGTTGTCAATGTGTGCACTCAACTTCCTGAGTTAAACCCGTGTGTGGATTCAGCAGTCTGCAAAAAATTTTGTGCAGAGTTTCAAAACAGGCGTTTTCAGCCCAATACCGGCAGATGGAAGAAACGGCAGAAAGCACAGGGAAATATCTGCTTCTAAATCCAAAACGCAGCTATCTAACAGAACGGTTGTCAATGTGGGCACTCAACTTCCAGAGGGAAACCCGTGTGTGGATTCAGCAGTCTGCAAACACTTACTGTGCAGAGTTTCAAAACAGTCGTTTTCAGCCCAATACCGGCATATGGAAGAAACAGAAGAAAGCACAGGGAAATATCTGCTTCTAAATCCAAAACGCAGCTCTCTAACAGAACGGTTGTCAATGTGGGCACTCAAATTCCAGAGTTAAACCCGTGTGTGGATTCAGCAGTCTGCAAACACTTACTGTGCAGAGTTTCAAAACAGGCGTTTTCAGCCCAATGCCGGCATATGCAAGAAACGGCAGAAAGCACAGGGAAATATCTGCTTCTAAATCCAAAACGCAGCTATCTAACAGAACGGTTGTCAATGTGTGCACTCAACTTCCAGTGTTAAACCCGTGTGTGGATTCAGCAATCTGCAAAAAATTCTGTGCAGAGTTTCAAAACAGGCGTTTTCAGCCCTATACCGGCATATGGAAGAAACAGGAGAAAGCACAGGGAAATATCTGCATCTAAATCCAAAACGCAGCTATCTAACAGAACGGTTGACAATGTGTGCACTTAACTTCCGGAGTTAAACCCGTGTGTGGATTCAGCAGTCTGCAAACACTTTCTGTTCAGAGTTTCAAAACAGGCGTTTTCAGCCCAATACCGGCATATGGAAGAAACGGCAGAAAGCACAGGGAAATATCTGCATCTAAATCCAAAACTCAGCTATCTAACAGAACGGTTCTCAATGTGTGCACTCAACTTCCTGAGTTAAATCCGTGTGTGGATTCAGCAGTCTGCAAACACTTTCTGTGCAGAGTTTCAAAACAGGCGTTTCGAACCCAATACCGGCATATGGAAGAAACAGCAGAGGGCAAAGGGCAAAATCTGCTTCTAAATCCAAAACGCAGCTATCTAACAGAACGGTTGTCAATGTGTGCACTCAACTTCCAGAGTTAAACCCGTGTGTGGATTCAGCAGTCTGCAAACACTTTCTGTGCAGAGTTTCAAAACAGGCGTTTTCAGCACAATACCGGCATGTGGAAGAAACGGCAGAAAGCACAGGCAAATATCTGCTTCTGAATCCAAAACGCAGTTATCTAACAGAACGGTTGTCAATGTGTGTACTCAACTTCCAGAGTTAATCCCGTTTGTGGATTCAGCAGTCTGCAAACCCTATCTGTGCAGAGTTTGAAAACAGGCCTTTTCAGCCCAATACCGGCATATGGAAGAAACGGCAGAAAGCACAGGGAAATATCTGCTTCTAAATCCAAAAAGCAGGTATCTAACACAATGGTTTTCAACGTCTGCACTCAACTTCCAGAGTTAAAGCAGTGTGTGGATTCAGCAGTCTGCAAACACTTTCTGTGCAGAGTTTCAAAACAGGCGTTTTCAGCCCAATACCGGCATATGGAAGAAACGGCAGAAAGCACAGGGAAATATCTGCTTCTAAATCCAAAACGCAGCTATCTAACAGAACGGTTGTCAATGTGGGCACTCAACTTCCAGAGGGAAACCCGTGTGTGGATTCAGCAGTCTGCAAACACTTACTGTGCAGAATTTCAAAACAGTCGTTTTCAGCTCAATACCGGCATATGGAAGAAACAGCAGAAAGCACAGGGAAATATCTGCTTCTAAATCCAAAACGCAGCTATCTAACAGAACGGTTGTCAATGTGTGCACTCAACTTCCAGAGTTAAATCCGTGTGTGCATTCAGCAGTCTGCAAACACTTTATGTTCAGAGTTTCAAAACAGGCGTTTTCAGCCCAATACCGGCATATGGAAGAAACGGCAGAAAGCACAGGGAAATATCTGCTTCTAAATCCAAAACGCAGCTATCTAACAGAACGGTTGTCAATGTGTGCACTCAACTTCCTGAGTTAAATCCGTGTGTGGATTCAGCAGTCTGTAAACACTTTCTGTGCAGCGTTTCAAAACAGGCGTTTCCAACCCAATACCGGTATATGGAATAAACAGCAGTAAGCACAGGGAAATACCTGCTTCTAAATCCAAAACACAGGTATCTAACAGAACGGTTGTCAATGTGTGCACTCAACTTCCAGAGTGAAACCCGTGTGTAGATTCAGCAGTCTGCAAACACTTTCTGTGCAGAGTTTCAAAACAGGCGTATTCAGCCCAATACCGGCATATGGAAGAAACGGCAGAAAGCACAGGGAAATATCTGCTTCTAAATCCAAAACGCAGCTATCTTAGAGAACGGTTGTCAATGTGTGCACTCAACTTCCAGAGTTAAACCCGTGTGTGGATTCAGCAGTCTGCAAAAACTTTCTGTGCAGAGTTTCAAAACTGGCGATTTCAGCCCAATACCGGCAGATGGAAGAAACGGCAGAAAACACAGGGAAATATCTGCTTCTAAATCCAAAACGCAGGTATCTAACAGAACGGTTGTCAATGTGTGCACTCAACTTCCTGAGTTAAACCCGTGTGTGGATTCAGCAGTCTGCAAAAAATTTTGTGCAGAGTTTCAAAACAGGCGTTTTCAGCCCAATACCGGCAGATGGAAGAAACGGCAGAAAGCACAGGGAAATATCTGCTTCTAAATCCAAAACGCAGCTATCTAACAGAACGGTTGTCAATGTGGGCACTCAACTTCCAGAGGGAAACCCGTGTGTGGATTCAGCAGTCTGCAAACACTTACTGTGCAGAGTTTCAAAACAGTCGTTTTCAGCCCAATACCGGCATATGGAAGAAACAGAAGAAAGCACAGGGAAATATCTGCTTCTAAATCCAAAACGCAGCTCTCTAACAGAACGGTTGTCAATGTGGGCACTCAAATTCCAGAGTTAAACCCGTGTGTGGATTCAGCAGTCTGCAAACACTTACTGTGCAGAGTTTCAAAACAGGCGTTTTCAGCCCAATGCCGGCATATGCAAGAAACGGCAGAAAGCACAGGGAAATATCTGCTTCTAAATCCAAAACGCAGCTATCTAACAGAACGGTTGTCAATGTGTGCACTCAACTTCCAGTGTTAAACCCGTGTGTGGATTCAGCAATCTGCAAAAAATTCTGTGCAGAGTTTCAAAACAGGCGTTTTCAGCCCTATACCGGCATATGGAAGAAACAGGAGAAAGCACAGGGAAATATCTGCATCTAAATCCAAAACGCAGCTATCTAACAGAACGGTTGACAATGTGTGCACTCAACTTCCGGAGTTAAACCCGTGTGTGGATTCAGCAGTCTGCAAACACTTTCTGTTCAGAGTTTCAAAACAGGCGTTTTCAGCCCAATACCGGCATATGGAAGAAACGGCAGAAAGCACAGGGAAATATCTGCATCTAAATCCAAAACTCAGCTATCTAACAGAACGGTTCTCAATGTGTGCACTCAACTTCCTGAGTTAAATCCGTGTGTGGATTCAGCAGTCTGCAAACACTTTCTGTGCAGAGTTTCAAAACAGGCGTTTCGAACCCAATACCGGCATATGGAAGAAACAGCAGAGGGCAAAGGGCAAAATCTGCTTCTAAATCCAAAACGCAGCTATCTAACAGAACGGTTGTCAATGTGTGCACTCAACTTCCAGAGTTAAACCCGTGTGTGGATTCAGCAGTCTGCAAACACTTTCTGTGCAGAGTTTCAAAACAGGCGTTTTCAGCACAATACCGGCATGTGGAAGAAACGGCAGAAAGCACAGGCAAATATCTGCTTCTGAATCCAAAACGCAGTTATCTAACAGAACGGTTGTCAATGTGTGTACTCAACTTCCAGAGTTAATCCCGTTTGTGGATTCAGCAGTCTGCAAACCCTATCTGTGCAGAGTTTGAAAACAGGCCTTTTCAGCCCAATACCGGCATATGGAAGAAACGGAAGAAAGCACAGGGAAATATCTGCTTCTAAATCCAAAACGCAGCTTTCTAACAGAATGGTTTTCAACGTGTGCACTCAACTTCCAGAGTTAAAGCTGTGTGTGGATTCAGCAGTCTGCAAACACCTTCTGTGCAGAGTTTCAAAACAGGCGTTTTCAGCCCAATACCGGCATATGGAAGAAACAGCAGAAAGCACAGGGAAATATCTGCTTCTAAATCCAAAACGCAGCTATCTAACAGAACGGTTGTCAATGTGTGCACTCAACTTCCTGAGGTAAACCCGTGTGTGGATTCAGCAGTGTGCAAACACTTTCTGTGCAGAGTTTCAAAACAGGCGTCTTCAGCCCAATACCGGCATATGGAAGAAACGGCAGAAAGCACAGGGAAATATGTGCTTCTAAATCCAAAAACAGCTATCTAACAGATTGGTTTTCAACGTGTGAACTCAACTTCCAGAGTTAATGCAGTGTGTGGATTCAGCAGTCTGCAAACACTTTCTGTGCAGAGTTTCAAAACAGGCGTTTTCAGCCCAATACCGGCATATGGAAGAAACAGCAGAAAGCACAGGGAAATATCTGCTTCTAAATCCAAAACGCAGCTATCTAACAGAACGGTTGTCAATGTGTGCACTCAACTTCCAGAGTGAATCCCGTGTGTGGATTCAGCAGTCTGCAAACACTTTCTGTGCAGAGTTTCAAAACAGGCCTTTTCAGCCCAATACCGGCATAAGGAAGAAACGGAAGAAAGCACAGGGAAATATCTGCTTCTAAATCCAAAACGCAGCTATCTAACAGAACGGTTGTCAATGTGTGCACTCAACTTCCAGAGTTAAACCCGTGTGTGGATTCAGCAGTCTGCAAAAACTTTCTGTGCAGAGTTTCAAAATAGGCCTTTTCAGCCCAATACCGGCATATGGAAGAAACGGAAGAGAGCACAGGTAAATATCTGCTTCTAAATCCAAAACGCAGCTATCTAACAGAACGGTTGTCAATGTGTACACTCAACTTCCAGAGTTAAACCCGTGTGTGGATTCAGCAGTCTTCAAACACTTTCTGTGCAGAGTTTTAAAGCAGATGATTTCAGCCCAGTACCGGCATGTGGAAGAAACAGCAGTAAGCACAGGGAAATATCTGCTTCTAAATCCAAAACGCAGCTGTCTAACAGAACGGTTGTCAATGTGTGCACTCAACATCCAGAGGTAAACCCGAGTGTGGATTCTGCAGTCTGCAAACACTTTCTGTGCAGAGTTTCAAAACAGGCGTTTTCATCCCAGTACCGGCATATGGAAGAAACATCAGAAAGCACAGGGAAATATATGCTTCTAAATCCAAAACGCAGCTATCTAACAGAACGGTTGTCAATGTGTGCACTCAACATCCAGAGTTAAACCAGTGTGTGTATTCAGCAGTCTGGAAACACTTTCGGTGCAGAGTTTCAAAACAGACGTTTTCAGCCCAGTTCCGGCTTATGGAAGAGACAACAGTAAGCACAGGGAAATATCTGCTTCTAAATCCAAAACGCAGCTGTCTAACAGAATGGTTTTCAACGTGTGCACTCAACTTCCAGAGTTAAAGCCGTGTGTGGATTCAGCAGTGTGCAAACACTTTCTGTGCAGAGTTTCAAAACAGGTGTTTTCAGCCCAATACCGGCATATGGAAGAAACAGCAGAAAGCACAGGGAAATATCTGCTTCTAAATCCAAAACGCAGCTATCTAACAGAACGGTTGTCAATGTGGGCACTCAACTTCCAGAGTTAAACCGGTGTGTGGATTCAGCAGTCTGCAAACACTTACTGTGCAGAGTTTCAACACAGGCGTTTTCAGCCCAATACCGGCATATGGAAGAAACGGCAGAAAGCACAGGGAAATATCTGCTTCTAAATCCAAAACGCAGCTATCTAGCAGAACGGTTGAAAATGTGTGCACTCAACTTCCAGAGTTAAATCCGTGTGTGGATTCAGCAGTCTGCAAACACTTACTGTGCAGAGTTTCAAAACAGGCGTTTTCAGTCCAATACCGGCATATGGAAGAAACGGCGGAAAGCACAGGGAAATATCTGCTTCTAAATCCAAAACGCAGCTATCTAACAGAACGGTTGTCAATGTGTGCACTCAACTTCCTGAGTTAATCCCGTGTGTGGATTCAGCAGTCGGCAAACACTTTCTCTGCGGAATCCCAAAACAGGCGTTTTCAGCCCATTACCGGCATATGGAAGAAACAGCAGTAAGCACAGGGAAATATCTGCTTCTAAATCCAAAACGCAGCTATCTAACAGAACGGTTGTCTATGTGTGCACTCAACTTCCATAGTTCAACCGGTGTGTGGATTCAGCAGTCTGCAAACACTTTCTCTGCAGAGTCCCAAAACAGGCGTTTTCAGCCCATTACCGGCATATGGAAGAAACAGCAGTAAGCACAGGGAAATATCTGCTTCTAAATCCAAACCGCAGCTATCTAACAGAACGGTTGTCAATGTGTGCACTGAACTTCCGGAGTTGAACCCGTGTGTGGATTCAACAGTCTGCAAACACTTTCTCTGCAGAGTCCCAAAACAGGCGTTTTCAGCCCATTACTGGCATATGGAAGAAATAGTAGTCAGCACAGGGAAATATCTGCTTCTAAATCCAAAACGCAGCTATCTAACAGAACGGTAGTCAATGTGTGCACTCAACTTCCAGAGTTAAACCCGTGTGTGGATTCAGCAGTCTGCAAACACTTTCTCTGCAGAGTCCCAAAACAGGCGTTTTCAGCCCTTTACCGGCATAAGGAAGAAACAGCAGTAAGCACAGGGAAATATCTGCTTCTAAATCCAAAACGCAGCTATCTAACAGAACGGTTGTCAATGTGTGCATTCAACTTCCAGAGTTAAACACGTGTGTGGATTCAGCAGTCTGCAAACACTTTCTCTGCAGAGTTTTAAAGCAGACGTTTTCAGCCCAGTAGAGACATATGGAAGAAACAGCAGTAAGCACAGGGAAATATCTGCTTCTAAATCCATAACGCAGCTGTCTAACAGAACGGTTGTCAATGTGTGCACTCAACTTCCAGAGTTAAACCCGTGTGTGGATTCAGCAGTCTGCAAAAACTTTCTGTGCAGAGTGTCAAAAGAGACGTTTTCAGCCCAGTACCGGCATATGGAAGAAACAGCAATAAGCACAGGGATATATCCGCTTCTAAATCCAAAACGCAGCTATCTAACAGAACGGTTATCAATGTGTGCACTCAACTTCCAGAGTTAAACCCGTGTGTGCATTCAGCAGTTTGCAAACACTTTCTGGGCAGAGTTTCAAAATAGGCGTTTTCAGCCCAATATGGGCATATGGAAGAAATGGCAGTAAGTACAGGGAAATATCTGCTTCTAAATCCAAAACGCAGCTATCTAACAGAACGGTTGTCAATGTGTGCACTCAACTTCCAGAGTTTAACCCGTGTGTGGATTCAGCAGTCTGCAAACACTTTCTCTGCAGAGTTTCAAAACAGGCGTTTTCAGCCCAATACCGGCATATGGTAGAAACGGCAGAAAGCACAGGGAAATATCTGCTTCTAAATCCAAAACGCAGCTATCTAACAGAACGGTTGTCAATGTGTGCACTCAACTTCCAGAGTTAAACCCGTGTGTGGATTCAGCAGTCTGCAAACACTTTCTGTGCAGAGGTTCAAAAGAGGCGTTTTCAGCCCAGTACCGGCATATGGAAGAAACGGCAGAAAGCACAGGGAAATATCTGCTTCTAAATCCAAAACGCAGCTATCTAATAGAACGGTTGTCAATGTGTGCACTCAACTTCCAGAGTTAAACCCGTGTGTGGATTCAGCAGTCTGCAAACGCATTCTGTGCAGAGTTTCAAAACAGGCCTTTTCAGCCCAATACCGGCATATGGAAGAAACGGCAGAAAGCACAGGGAAATATCTGCTTCTAAATCCAAAAGGCAGCTATCTAACAGAACGGTTGTCAATATGGGCACTCAACTTCCAGAGTTAAACCCGTGTGTGGATTCAGCCGTCTGCAAACACATACTGTGCAGAGTTTCAAAACAGGCGTTTCCAGCCCAATACCGGCATATGGAAGAAACGGCAGAAAGCACAGGGAAATATCTGCTTCTAAATCCAAAACGCAGCTATCTAACAGAACGGTTGTCAATGTGTGCACTCAACTTCCAGAGTTAAACCCGTGTGTGGATTCAGCAGTCTGCAAACACTTTCTCTGCAGGGTTTCAACACAGGCGTTTTCAGCCCAATACCGGTATATGGAAGAAACGGAAGAAAGCACAGGGAAATATCTGCTTCTAAATCCAAAACGCAGCTATCTAACAGAACGGTTGTCAATGTGTGCACTCAACTTCCTGAGTTAAACCCGTGTGTGGATTCAGCAGTCTGCAAACACTTTCTCTGCAGAATCCCAAAACAGGCGTTTTCAGCCCATTACCGGCATATAGAAGAAACAGCAGTAAGCAGAGGGAAATATCTGCTTCTAAATCCAAAACGCAGCTATCTAACAGAACGGTTGTCAAGGTGTGCACTCAACTTCCAGAGTTAAACCCGTGTGTGGATTCAGCAGTCTGCAAACACTTTCTCTGCAGAGTCCCAAAACAGTCGTTTTCAGCCCATTACCAGCATATGGAAGAAACAGCAGTCAGCACAGGGGAATATCTGCTTCTAAATCCAAACCGCAGCTATCTAACAGAACGGTTGTCAATGTGTGCACTCAACTTCCAGAGTTAAACCCGTGTGTGGATTCAGCAGTCTGCAAACACTTTCTCTGCAGAGTCCCATAACAGGCGTTTTCAGCCCATTACTGGCATATGGAAGAAACAGTAGTCAGCACAGGGAAATATCTGCTTCTAAATCCAAACGCAGCTATCTAACAGAACGGTTGTCAATGTGTGCACTCAACTTCCAGAGTTAAACCCGTGTGTGGATTCAGCAGTCTGCAAACACTTTCTCTGCAGAGTCCCAAAACAGGCGTTTTCAGCCCATTACCGGCATAAGGAAGAAACAGCAGTAAGCACAGGGAAATATCTGCTTCTAAATCCAAAACGCAGCTATCTAACAGAACGGTTGTCAATGTGTGCACTCAACTTCCATAGTTAAACCCGTGTGTGGATTCAGCAGTCTGCAAACACTTTCTCTGCAGAGTCCCAAAACAGGCGTTTTCAGCCGATTACCGGTATATGGAAGAAACAGCAGTAAGCACAGGGAAATATCTGCTTCTAAATCCAAAACGCAGCTATCTAACAGAACGGTTGTCAATGTGTGCACTCAACTTCCAGAGTTAAACCCGTGTGTGGATTCAGCAGTCTGCAAACACTTTCCCGGCAGAGTCCCAAAACAGGCGTTTTCAGCCCATTACCGGCATATGGAAGAAACAGCAGTCAGCACAGGGAAATATCTGCTTCTAAATCCAAAACGCAGCTATCTAACAGAATGGCTGTCAACGTGTGCACTCAACTTCCAGAGTTAAACCCGTGTGTGGATTCAGCAGTCTGCAAACACTTTCTGTGCAGAGGTTCAAAAGAGGCGTTTTCAGCCCAGTACCGGCATATGGAAGAAACGGCAGAAAGCACAGGGAAATATCTGCTTCTAAATCCAAAACGCAGCTATCTAATAGAACGGTTGTCAATGTGTGCACTCAACTTCCAGAGGTAAACCCGTGTGTGGATTCAGCAGTCTGCAAACACATTCTGTGCAGAGTTTCAAAACAGGCCTTTTCAGCCCAATACCGGCATATGGAAGAAACGGCAGAAAGCACACGGAAATATCTGCTTCTAAATCCAAAAGGCAGCTATCTAACAGAACGGTTGTCAATATGGGCACTCAACTTCCAGAGTTAAACCCGTGTGTGGATTCAGCAGTCTGCAAACACATTCTGTGCAGAGTTTCAAAACAGGCGTTTCCAGCCCAATACCGGCATATGGAAGAAACGGCAGAAAGCACAGGGAAATATCTGCTTCTAAATCCAAAACGCAGCTATCTAACAGAACGGTTGTCAATGTGTGCACTCAACTTCCAGAGTTAAACCCGTGTGTGGATTCAGCAGTCTGCAAACACTTTCTCTGCAGAGTTTCAACACAGGCGTTTTCAGCCCAATACCGGTATATGGAAGAAACAGAAGAAAGCACAGGGAAATATCTGCTTCTAAATCCAAAACGCAGCTATCTAACAGAACGGTTGTCAATGTGTGCACTCAACTTCCTGAGTTAACCCCGTGTGTGGATTCAGCAGTCTGCAAACACTTTCTCTGCAGAATCCCAAAACAGGCGTTTTCAGCCCATTACCGGCATATAGAAGAAACAGCAGTAAGCACAGGGAAATATCTGCTTCTAAATCCAAAACGCAGCTATCTAACAGAACGGTTGTCAATGTGCGCACTCAACTTCCAGAGTTAAACCCGTGTGTGGATTCAGCAGTCTGCAAACACTTTCTCTGCAGAGTCCCAAAACAGGCGTTTTCAGCCCATTACCGGCATATGGAAGAAACAGCAGTCAGCACAGGGGAATATCTGCTTCTAAATCCAAACCGCAGCTATCTAACAGAACGGTTGTCAATGTGTGCACTCAACTTCCAGAGTTAAACCCGTGTGTGGATTCAGCAGTCTGCAAACACTTTCTCTGCAGAGTCCCAAAACAGGCGTTTTCAGCCCATTACTGGCATATGGAAGAAACAGTAGTCAGCACAGGGAAATATCTGCTTCTAAATCCAAAACGCAGCTATCTAACAGAATGGTTGTCAATGTGTGCACTCAACTTCCAGAGTTAAACCCGTGTGTGGATTCAGCAGTCTGCAAACACTTTCTCTGCAGAGTCCCAAAACAGGCGTTTTCAGCCCATTACCGGCATAAGGAAGAAACAGCAGTAAGCACAGGGAAATATCTGCTTCTAAATCCAAAACGCAGCTATCTAACAGAACGGTTGTCAATGTGTGCACTCAACTTCCATAGTTAAACCCGTGTGTGGATTCAGCAGTCTGCAAACACTTTCTCTGCAGAGTCCCAAAACAGGCGTTTTGAGCCGATTACCGGTATATGGAAGAAACAGCAGTAAGCAAAGGGAAATATCTGCTTCTAAATCCAAAACGCAGCTATCTAACAGAACGGTTGTCAATGTGTGCACTCAACTTCCAGAGTTAAACCCGTGTGTGGATTCAGAAGTCTGCAAACACTTTCCCTGCAGAGTCCCAAAACACGCGTTTTCAGCCCATTACCGGCATATGGAAGAAACAGCAGTCAGCACAGGGAAATATCTGCTTCTAAATCCAAAACGCAGCTATCTAACAAAATGGCTGTCAACGTGTGCACTCAACTTCCAGAGTTAAACCCGTGTGTGGATTCAGCAGTCTGCAAACACTTTCTATGCAGAGTCCCAAAACAGGCGTTTTCAGCCCATTACCGGCATATGGAAGAAACAGCAGTAAGCACAGGGAAATATCTGCCTCTAAATCCAAAACGCAGCTATCTAACAGAACGGTTGTCAATGTGTGCACTCAACTTCCAGAATTAAACCCGTGTGTGGATTCAGCAGTCTGCAAACACTTTCTCTGCAGAGTCCCAAAACAGGCGTTTTCAGCCCATTACCGGCATATGGAAGAAACAGCAGTCAGCACAGGGAAATATCTGCTTCTAAATCCAAAACGCAGTTATCTAACAGAACGGTTGTCAATGTGTGCACTCAACTTCCAGAGTTAAACCCGTGTGTGGATTCAGCAGTCTGCAAACACTTTCTCTGCAGAGTCCCAAAACAGGCGTTTTCAGCCCATTACCGGCATATGGAAAAAACAGCAGTCAGCACAGGGAAATATCTGCTTCTAAATCCAAAACGCAGCTACCTAACAGAACGGTTGTCAATGTGTGCACTCAACTTCCAGAGTTAAACCCGTATGTGGATTCAGCAGTCTGCAAACACTTTCTCTGCAGAGTCCCAAAACAGGCGTTTTCAGCCCATTACCGGCATATGGAAGAAACAGCAGTAAGCACAGGGAAATATCTGCTTCTAAATCCAAAACGCAGCTATCTAACAGAACGGTTGTCAATGTGTGCACTCAACTTCCAGAATTAAACCCGTGTGTGGATTCAGGAGTCTGGAAACACTTTCTTTGCAGAGTCCCAAAACAGGCGTTTTCAGCCCATTACCGGCATATGGAAGAAACAGCAGTCAGCACAGGGAAATATCTGCTTCTAAATCCAAAACGCAGCTATCTAACAGAACGGTTGTCAATGTTTGCACTCATCTTCCGGGGTTAAACCCGTGTGTGGATTCAGCAGTCTGCAAACACTTTCTCTGCAGAGACCCCAAACAGGCGTTTTCAGCCAATTATCGGCATATGGAAGAAACAGCAGTAAGCACAGGGAAATATCTGCTTCTAAATCTAAAACGCAGCTATCTAACAGAACGGTTGTCAATGTGTGCACTCAACTTCCAGAGTTAAACGGGTGTGTGGATTCAGCAGTCTGCAAACACTTTCTCTGCAGAGTCCCAAAAGTGGTGTTTTCAGCACATTACAGGCATATGGTAGAAACAGCAGTAAGTACAGGGAAATATCTGCTTCTAATTCCAAAAGGCATCTATCTAACAGAACGGTTGTCAATGTGTGCACTCAACTTCCAGAGTTAAACCCGTGTGGGGATTCAGCAGTCTGCAAACACTTTCTCTGCAGAGTCCCAAAACAGGCGTTTTCAGCCCATTACCGGCATATGGAAGAAACAGCAGTAAGCACAGGAAAATATCTGCTTCTAAATCTAAAACGCAGCTATCTAACAGAACGGTTGTCAATGTGTGCACTCAACTTCCAGAGTTAAACCCGTGTGTGGATTCAGCAGTCTGCAAACACTTTCTCTGCAGAGTCCCAAAACAGGCGTTTTCAGCCCATTACCGGCATATGGAAGAAACAGCAGTCAGCACAGGGAAATATCTGCTTCTAAATCCAAAACGCAGCTATCTAACAGAACGGTTTTCAATGTGTGCACTCAACTTCCAGAGTTAAACCCGTGTGTGGATTCAGCAGTCTGCAAACACTTTCTCTGCAGAGTCCCAAAACAGGCGTTTTCAGCCCATTACCGGCATATGGAAGAAACAGCAGTAAGCACAGGGAAATATCTGCTTCTAAATCCAAAACGCAGCTATCTAACAGAACGGTTGTCAATGTGTGCACTCAACTTCCAGAGTTAAACCCGTATGTGGATTCAGCAGTCTGCAAACACTTTCTCTGCAGAGTCCCAAAACAGGCGTTTTCAGCTGATTACCAGCATATGGAAGAAACAGCAGTAAGCACAGGGAAATATCTGCTTCTAAATCCAAAACGCAGCTATCTAACCGAACGGTTGTCAAGCTGTGCACTCAACTTCCAGAGTTAAACTCGTGTGTGGATTCAGCAGTCTGCAAACACTTTCTCTGCAGAGTCCCAAAACAGGCGTTTTCGGCCCATTACCGGCATATGGAAGAAACAGCAGTCAACACAGGGAAATATCTGCTTCTAAATCCAAACCGCAGCTATCTAACAGAACGGTTGTCAATGTGTGCACTCAACTTCCAGAGTTAAACCCGTGTGTGGATTCAGCAGTCTGCAAACACTTTCTCTGCTGAGTCCCAAAACAGGCGTTTTCAGCCCATTACCGGCATATGGAAGAAACAGCAGTCAGCACAGGGAAATATCTGCTTCTAAATCCAAAACGCAGCTATCTAACAGAACGGTTGTCAATGTGTGCACTCAACTTCCAGAGTTAAACCCGTGTGTGGATTCAGCAGTCTGCAAACACTTTCTCTGCAGACTCCCAAAACAGGCGTTTTCAGCCCATTACCGGCATATGGAAGAAACAGCAGTCAGCGCAGGGAAATATCTGCTTCTAAATCCAAAACGCAGCTATCTAACAGAACGGTTGTCAATGTGTGCACTCAACTTCCAGAGTTAAACCCGTGTGTGGATTCAGCAGTCTGCAAACACTGTCTCTGCAGAGTCCGAAAACTGGTGTTTTCAGCACAATACCGGCATATGGTAGAAACAGCAGTAAGCACAGGGCAATATCTGCTTCTAAATCCAAAACGCAGCTATCTAACAGAACGGTTGTCAATGAGTGCACTCAACTTCCAGAGTTAAACCCGTGTGTGGATTCAGCAATTTGCAAACACTTTCTCTCCAGAGTCCCAAAACAGGCGTTTTCAGCCCATTACCGGCATATGGAAGAAACAGCAGTAAGCAAGGGAAATATCTGCTTCTAAATCCAAAACGCAGCTATCTAACAGAACGGTTGTCAATGTTTGCACTCATCTTCCGGAGTTAAACCCGTGTGTGGATTCAGCAGTCTGCAAACACTTTCTCTGCAGAGACCCCAAACAGGCGTTTTCAGCCCATTACCGGCATATGGAAGAAACAGCAGTAAGCACAGGGAAATATCTGCTTCTAAATCTAAAACGCAGCTATCTAACAGAACGGTTGTCAATGTGTGCACTCAACTTCCAAAGTTAAACGGGTGTGTGGATTCAGCAGTCTGCAAACACTTTCTCTGCAGAGTCCCAAAACTGGTGTTTTCAGCACAATACCGGCATATGGTAGAAACAGCAGTAAGCACAGGGAAATATCTGCTTCTAATTCCAAAATGCAGCTATCTAACAGAACGATTGTCAATGTGTGCACTCAACTTCCAGAGTTAAACCCGTGTGTGGATTCAGCAGTTTGCAAACACTTTCTCTTCAGAGTCCCAAAACAGGCGTTTTCAGCCCATTACCGGCATATGGAAGAAACAGCAGTAAGCACAGGGAAATATCTGCTTCTAAATCTAAAACGCAGCTATCTAACAGAACGGTTGTCAATGTGTGCACTCAACTTCCAGAGTTAAACGGGTGTGTGGATTCAGCAGTCTGCAAACACTTTCTCTGCAGAGTCCCCAAAACTGGTGTTTTCAGCACAATACCGGCATATGGTAGAAACAGCAGTAAGCACAGGGAAATATCTGCTTCTAATTCCAAAACGCAGCTATCTAACAGAACGGTTGTCAATGTGTGCACTCAACTTCCAGAGTTAAACCCGTGTGTGGATTCAGTAGTGTGCAAACACTTT